>NW_026571133.1:22243940-22313177 GCF_026225935.1 Boleophthalmus pectinirostris | reverse complement strand
CAATATAAAAAAACAAGAAATACCTGCCATCTTGAGTTCACCGAGTCTTACGATATGGGGCCAGCTCTGGAAGGTCTTTATGAAAAATGGATTTGTGACACCGAGAACCACATTAGGGCTAAATTACAGGAGACATGGTTTGTTTATGGTGACAAGTGAGACATATCTGAATTCAAACACAAATAGCGGTATGCAGTCATCACTCACGGAGCCTGGGTGCGAGTAGTGTATTCTCTGAACTCACTGTCATGAATGGTGAAGTATGGACGAAAATCACAGTAGAATTTTAAGGGACAGATAGAGCTGAAGAAAATTGGCCTTTTAATATTGCAATCAAAACAATATTCTTAATTACACTCTAAATACTGGGTTTCTAGTTACCTCACAAGTGCTAATACTGTTTCAGAAGACACTATAGGAGAGGGGGCAATGACAATCAGTGGTTCCCCCAGCAGAACAAGTTCCCAGAGCATCTGCAGGTGAATCAGCATTGACTGGAAACATCTAGAAAGTCAAAAATCAAATATGACAAGAAAGTTCATATCAACTTTAACAGAAGACAAAAAACTCACTTGAAGAGGTCAAGTTCGTGGATCGTTGGCAACACTGTTGGAGCTGGTAATAGGTTCTAAGGAAAAAATAATAATTTGTCAAGTCATCTGCGTATGGTCTCAGTCATAGGGTCCATAACAAAAGGAGGTTGATATAATTTGTCATGTCACATTTGTGAATGAGTTGTAAACACACACAAAAAAGTTTTCTCACCTCTTTGGCCGTGTTTCGGATAGGACTTCCCCCTGGTTTGTCAGATTTAGAAGGAATTCTTATCTGAAAAAAAGAAGAAAATACAAAACTCAGTGGCACATGCAAATGTTGGATTTGGCTAAACAAAAGTATCACCTGTAAGATTACACCCATCACAGGCAAGTTGAGAGTCATTCCTGGTACCGGTTTGGGCCACTGGTCAATCTCATTACAAACTACAATGACAAGTTAAACATATTTTCTTAAGAATACACAGAAACAGAGATGTGATTCATTACTGCAACATTAAATATCACCATTACCTGTTTCAAGACAAGGCTCTAACTTCTCAAAGTACTCTGGGGCAATAATCTGCAGCAATGAGTGAAACAGGGCCGTGTAGGGAAGCCTGCTGAGAAGCACCAAAGACTACAATAGACAGTACACTGTTACAAAGTCTTCTGTCCAGTCTCCTACCTAAAAAAAAATATCACATGACACCAACCTTCTGAAAATAGCCTCGTTTCACAGAGACATCCTTCACCTGTCTGAAATAAACGTAGCCAAAAAAATGGGAAACTTCTTTCTGTGGAAGAGAGTATAATTACCATTACTCACTATTCCTATCATCTATCATTTCTATCATCTTATCATTGTGACAACCTGCAAAGTTAAAGGGGCATCTCGATTGTAAATGTCTCCATCCCTTGAACTTCGTCGCCCAACAGACTGACGCATCCTGAAACTGAACTGAGTATCTCCAAGGCATCCTGGAACACAAAATGCAAGTCCATATATTATTAAAATCTAATGTGATCTTTAATTTAATATTTTCTTTTTACCTGAATATGAGTCAGGAAAGGACAGGTAGCAAATGTTGGTTTTCTAAAGAACGAACAAACGTGACCATTTATATATTCAGAAATAGCCCGAGTAAATGTACATATATAATAACACAAGTTCTTACTTCTTTTTCTGTAAGTTTTACATCTTGAGGATAGACCAGCTAAAAGTTAAAGACAAAAAGGTTACCGGAAACTGTACACAATACAAACATTTAGCTGCCTAAACACACAGTACTGTAAATGTCATTATTATACTTAATAATAATAATATTATTATTATTATTATTATTAAATACCTATATTACTTCCATTATTTTATGAAGCGTCTTTACCATCCTTCTTTAAATACCGTCCCTAAATAAAAGTGATTTCGAAAACTGAGTGGAAAGATATATATCTATCTATATCTATATCTATCTCTATCTATCTATCTATCTATCTATCTATCTATCTATCTATATATCTATATATATATATATCTATATATATATATATATATATATATATATATATATATATATATATATATATATATATATATGTTGTTTTTGATAAGATCGTCACGCCTAGGGATGTAGGATGCTGGTGGTTGTTGTAGGCTAGCTTTCGTCCTTACCTCTAATGCTTGTCCGAGCTCCAGGTCGAAGGTAACCACACAGACACACTCCAGCCAAGAGGAAAAGCGGACCCACCGGCACAGACTGTCCGTCACCTCTGTCTCCTCGAGCCGCGAGGAAACAGATCCTTCAAATGGGTTCATGGCATAGTCTCATACGTTCACTACAGCGCCCATCTCTCCTTGGTCGCTGTGTTTTGGGCTGAGTGACTCTTTTGTGGCATTAATCTCGTCGCCCCCTGCTGGATAAGAACGTGTTGTGCAAGCGCTTCAAGCTTCGCACAAGCGCGTTATGCTGCAGAGGCCTTAAATATTTTCAGACCAGAATAAATAAGAGAAGAGTCAATCCAAATATCTCTATCGATCAACAATATTTTATTTCGCAAAACATCAGCTACAGCATGGACCTTTATTTTGAAAATGCCGGCGGCGGAAGGTCATAGCGCATGTTCCGGTTTGAGAGGGGTGTCAAAACAGGAGCGCAGCGGTTGATTGTGCTCTGTAGCGTCTGCAGTTTCCAGTTTTCTCTACTCTGTCTACTGACATTACAACCGCAGCATCATGTCTGTGGACCCGTGCTCATTTTCGTCCATCAACAGCTGTCTCACCAAACACCTGAACCTGTGTCTAAATGTGGATTTCACCAAACGAGCGCTCAGAGGCCGGGTGACACTTACGGTGGAGGCTCTGGAGGACCGCTTCTCCACGCTGGTAGAGCTATCGTTCCATTACACTCTTTAAATGTATTGGATTAAGCATTTTCATTAAGCCTGTTTTTATGCTATATAAACACGTTGCTTTTAAGCCAAAGCAGGTAGAAACAAATTTCAAAAGTGAAACTATCGTTATGACTGTATAATAAGTTAGTAAATTTTTTGAAGAACCTGTTCGTTGGTATTTTGATTCTTACCTTGACCTCTTATCTCTAAGTTGTTTTTGGCGAAGAGAGAATGGCTTGGACTTTGATTTAAAGGTGTGTAGGCATGTGAATAAAACAGGTGGTCTCTTCAGTATACACAGACCTACAGTTTACTCTGTATCAGTACTGGATATTTTTTATCAGTGAGTGTTCAGTCAACCAGTGTATTCCATTTTGCTGTCTTTTGCATTTTAAATATACTGTTGCTTAGATTATTTTGTATGATTTTTATTTTTTATTTGACGGAATTCAAATTTAAAGGCCTGTGCATTTTATCAGATGAACAGTTATCCACACTGCTGTCTCAGCATTGCATTGGACATAGTCCTTAATAAATGTGCTGTTTATCTGCTTCAGACTTTGGACACCAGAGACTTGAAGATCATCTCAGTGAGTGCAAATGGTCAGGAAGCAAGCTTTACCCTGGGGTCCAAACACAGCTTCAAGGGCACACCACTGGAAATCAGGCTGCCATTTGATATCTCAAGGTTTACTATGGTTTACTGTAGTTTGATTATGAAATTTGAAATGCCTTGGATTGTAAACTTTTGAATAACTGCAATATTTTTCTTCCTAAACTAGGGGACAGCATGTGATAGTAGAAGTGGCATATGAGACATCTCCTTCTGCTACTGCTCTGCAATGGCTTACACCTGAACAGACTGCTGGCAAGATGTATCCTTACCTATTTAGCCAGTGTCAGGTGAGTGATTTCATGTTTGAGCCTCATTTTGTATCACTTACAATTAGTTTCAAAAGTGATGTGCATCAGCAACTCTTGCTACAATATTGAGACATAAGCAGTACTTCCTTTTCTTAATGTTGTTGTAATGTTTTCTGCTGGTTTTGTAGGGAAATGGGTGCAAGTACAAATTTAGAAAGTTCCTATTCATCAATCATAGGTTTAATTTAGTCCTTTTTTACCTGTTGATGTCAACTGTTGTAAAACAGCAGCAGTATCTTGAAAATCATCTGCCCCTATTAAGCTAAACTTACTCATCTTTTTTAGGCACACCATTGCAGAAGCATGGTGCCTTGTCAAGACAGCCCTTCTGTCAAACACACTTATTATGCTCAGGTAAAATACTAATTCACTATTGCTCAGTAGTCTTTAGTATGACAAATAAGTGACTCTGGTGTTATTTCCACTCAGGTGTCTGTCCCAAAGGACCTGGTAGCATTGATGAGTGCTGTTCATGATGGCCATGAGATGGATCCTCAGGATAGTGAGCGCATTGTCTACCGCTTCAGACAGCCAGTCAGTGTTTAGTGCCCTGCAACTTAAGTCTACTATTTTTATAAAATCCAATTACATTTTTGACATTCTCTACAGGTGCCCATGCCTTCATATCTCATAGCTATAGTGGTGGGAGCGCTTGAAAGCAGGTAACACATTTTAATTTGTGTTGTGGCATAATGTGTAGAGTTAGAAATATAAGTGTATCTAATTGTTTGACAGAGAAATTGGACCACGATCTAGAGTCTGGTCTGAGAAAGAATATGTGGACAAAGCTGCATCTGAGTTTTCTGAGGTGACACAAATCAACAGCTGTAAAACATAGAAATCTGGCTTCTTTGTCTGTGGCTCTTTAACATACTTTTCATTAATTGCAGACTGAAAAGATGCTGCAGATTGCTGAACAACTGGCTGGCCCATATGTTTGGGGTCAATATGATGTCCTGGTTCTGCCACCCTCTTTCCCATATGGAGGCATGGAGAACCCCTGTCTGACCTTTGCTACACCAACTGTTCTGGTAAGGCACTAATTGGGCTGCAGTTATTATCTATTGATGATATGCTATTTAATCATTCACTAAAATGCCTGTCAAGCCTTTTGTCTGAATATTGTAGTCATAGTTTTTCTAAAAAAATAATGTCTTGGTGACACTTTAGTGGAACAAAGGGTAATGGTTTAGTTAGCTCCCTTGGCTTTTGGCTGGTAGTCGGAAATGCTTTTAAGCTTTTAACCATAAAAATTATGCTCCATCTGTTTTCTTATAGGCAGGAGACAAGTCTTTGGCTGGTGTAAGTATATACTTTTCATATTGTACTTTTAATATGTTTTGTATTTTCAGTGTTTGAATCTGTACTCTTGTTTACATCAGGTAATTGCCCATGAAATCTCCCACAGCTGGACTGGAAATCTGGTGACCAATAAGACCTGGGAACACTTCTGGTGAATATTTCTGTAAGAATCACTTACATTGTAATGAACCCAGTGGTAATGTAAGCTTTTCTTCATGAAGGTTGAACGAGGGCCACACAGTGTATCTGGAGAGGATGATTGCGCGGTGTATGGAAAGTGAGCAGTCCAGACAATTTAAGGCCATGGGAGGCTGGAAAGAACTGCAGGACTCTGTGAGGACCTAAAGAATACACATAAGTACCAGCAAACTTTCAGTTTCTGCCATCAGTGAACTAAAATGTGCATTCTAATTATTAGGTCAATACTTTTGGTGCCAACAGCCCTCTGACTAACTTGGTACCTAGCCTTCAGGATGTTGATCCCGATGATGCCTTTTCCCTTATCCCCTATGAGAAGGGCTTTGCTCTGTTGTATCATCTGGAGGAGTTAATGGGAGGCCCAGGTATTGGACAAGCCCATCTTTCTTGACAGTGCAATTTAGTATTTGTATTAGTATTCTGTGGGTTGTTTCTCTGCAGAGGTGTTCATGGAGTTTGTGAAGTCTTATATCCAGATGTTTGCTTACAGCAGTGTCACTACTGATCAGTGGAAGAATTACTTGTTCACTTACTTTAAAGATAAGGTAAATGCTGACAGGTTTCATTTTGTGCATACTGTATAATAGTGTCGTGTAATCTACATTACTATTAAATACTAATATATGAAGTCTGTTGTCCTCAGGTGGACATTCTGAACAAAGTAGACTGGAACGCCTGGATATATACACCAGGGATGCCTCCTGTGAAGCCTCAGTGAGTCATTATGCTGTACTTCTGTAGATTCCATTACAGGCATTTGCATGTAACAACTTCGTTAACTGAACAGGCATTTTGTTATTTTTCAGGTATGACACCACTCTGGCTGATGCCTGTATTGCCTTGAGTCAGAAATGGATAAAGGTAAGGTCTTAAGTGTAAAGGAGTTCAGTGAAGTTTTCATTGAAATGCTTGATATTTTTCAGGCTAAAGAACAGGACCTGGAGGGTTTCAAAGAGTCAGACGTAAAAACGTTGTCATCTTCCCAGCTTATTGAGTTATTGACCCTTTTGCTTCAAGAGGTAAACATTCATTTTATAGCCTGGTCTAACCCATGATACAGTTAATGTTTTTTTTTCTTACCCTCAATTTAGGATCCTTTACCTCTGACTCATGTAAAGAAGATGCAGGATCTTTACAACCTCAACAGTTACACAAACTCTGAAATACGCTTTAGGTTCGTGGCAAGAGATTGAAAAACCTTTGAGTAACTTGAAATGTTAAAAACTCAAACTTTTTTTTTTCAGATGGCTGCGCTTATGTGTGCGCTCAAAATGGGAGGAAATGGTCCCAGTGGCTCTGAGGATGGCAACAGAACAGGGCAGGCTTAAGTATACACGCCCACTTTTTAGGCAAGTTGTGTCCTGCTTCTAAATGTTGACTGGCTTTAAAAAATCAAGTATTGGGAGTTTAAAGGCACAACTTGAAACTTGGCTAGAAGGTTGCATATATAATCATATATTTCAAGAATTTTATTATTGAATCAGAACAGAAGTGCCTTCCTTCTGTCAGGGCTTCATAGATGGGTGAGTGGCAGTGTGGCTGCATAGTGTGTCACCACAGGGTTAAGTAACATGTCTTTTGTAATCGCTTATGTTTTTCTGTTGCAAAAGATACTGGTCCAGTTAGCACATCAGTTGCAACATTTTGATACCACCCTTATTATTCCTCTTGTAATGTTGCCTGTTGTTTCAACAAGGGTCTGTCTAAAACGAATAATGCATTTGTTTATAGGGAGGTGTACACATTTGAGAAGTATCGTGAAGAAGCAGTGCGGGTATTCCAGGCCCATCGTGCTGGCATGCATCCGGTCACAGCTGGATTGGTGGCCAAAGCCCTGAAAGTAGAGCAGAGCCAGAGCACTGGTGTGTGAATGCCACATTTCATCACAAAAAAAGATGCTTTGTCTCATCTCAAGTCGTACATATTTTATAAACGTAAACATTCTTTCTGTAATGTTCGATCCTTGACCATGTTTTCATCTTAGGGTTGGCATTTTTAATAAATCAGGAACATGCTTTCAAACATTTCTAACAGCTTGTCTTGTCTGCATTTTACATTATATGTTTACATTGAGTTAGGTGTGATGGCATAAGGCATATACACCTAAATTGTTGGCACAGTTATTAGACATTTTATAATGTACTGCACATCCACCAGTTCAGAAGCACTCAAAAGGCTTGCAGTTTATGACCCAAAATAATTCATAGACAAGACAACCAACAGATCTGTTGTGGTGCTTGTAAACAATGAAAAACAAGGTACATGAGTAACATTTAGGACAAAGGCAAGTTAATAAAGTATAGCACACTGAATATTGTGTCCCTGTAATGCAGCTAATCCCAGTTTAGTCCCAGGCCTTTTGAGAGCATCAGCGTCTCCAGGTCCTGCTCCTCCAGCCTCTCCCGCAGCCGTTGCTCCTCTAGTAGAGACACAAGTGCATCTCTCTGCTCCACCACCTCCAGCATCTCCTCCAAGATCAGCCTCTCCTCTTCCAGCTCTGGTGCCCCTTTCAGATGGTCTGCAGACACAGAAAATTAGGTTTAATTTTATATTTTCAAATGGAGAACCATGGGTTTTAAAACATTTATTTTCCAAAAGTATTTCGATTTACCATCTACTGCCATCCTTTCTCTCAGTTCTTGTTGTAGCCGACTCTGGCGGTCCTCTAGCTCCAACTCCCGGGCGCTAATGGTGAACCAAAGAATCACCAAAGATAAATTCACATGGGATCAGATAAATCATAGATATAAAGTTTGATTATATAAAGTTGAAGGTATGATTACTTACAATATCATCAGTTCAGACTCATAGTGAACTAAAGCATTTTTCTGTTGAACCAACTGGAACCACTGCTGCATGAGCGCTGGGTTTTCAAGTTTACCTAAACCTAAAATGCATTGTGTGTATAGACATGATATGAACCTGAGATATCAGATATGAACATACAGCAAATAAGTTTGCAATGAAAGTAAGCCCACCACCAAGGTAAAGGTCAAAATCTTGGCTGTCACCAGATTCTCCCCAGTAATCTGAAAGACATTTAAATGTAATTCTTATTACTAAATTGTTATGATGTGTCCACTCGTGTAGCTTTACCGGCTTCTCCTCTTAGAGCTTTCTCTACTGCCACTCCTCTAGCCTCCAGCAGTCTCTGTTTCTCTTCCACCTGCTGCAGCTGTCTTTGAATTACCTACACATAACGGCACAATAACACCACTGACATGAAACACTATGGGAACATTTAGATTGAGAGTGGAATTTTTACTTGGGCTTTGTGAAGTCTCTTGAGTTGCTCCTGTTTTGCCTGTTTTCGAGCAGCTCTTTGCACCCGTCGAGTGATTTTGGCATCGAGGTCTTCCTCCTGATCACTTTTCCTTTGAAAGAGTGCCTCCCTCACACTTAGGCTGGATGCCTCCTGGGGCTGAACTATAACTCCTAACACTTCTGTCGGACAAGAGGAACCTCCATCCGAGTCTTGGATAGAACTTTTGTCCTTTAGAGAAGTTTTCTGAAAAAAGGAACATGCGTGATTTCTCACAATAGACATGGCTGAAAATAATAAAGTGAATGATATGGCCTTTACTTGAATGCCATATGAACGTTTAAAAGCCAGAGCGTGGGGAACATAAGCAGGCTGAAAACACAACAAATATTTACAACATAAAACTTAATCAATAAATGATATATTTTTAAGTACTGTGTTTAAATGTTGAAACATACATGCATGTTTCCCTTCTCCTCTTTTAATGTTACTCTTTGTATTTCTAATGTGAGGTCAAAAAGCTCCAGCTGCAACTAAAAAGTAAAGTTTGTTAAAGTCACAAACAGATGTGCCTTAAAGTGAAGTTTAATTAATGTTATATTTACATTCTTTCTTGGCGTTAATGAACACCTCTTAAGCAGAGTGGATGTTTCCAGCTCTGATTCCTCTGTCAGCGTGGCACATCTATAATCTATGACAGAAGGAATTAAATGACAATACTGTTACATAATTCAAAACAAAAATGTTAAATATACATCACCTGTAAGCCTTTTCTGATTGACAGGATCCTTTGACTGTCTTTCTCCTCTGGGAAATGAAGCTCTCACCTTCCTGCTTTTCTTCTTCATATTGCCAGATGAAGTTGCTCTTCGAAAGACCTGGGCTACGCTCCCATCTGACTGTCCCACAATAGGACTGTCCCTCAGACCTTTTAAATGGAGCAGCAGTGACTCACCCACAGCCTGCATAGGCGGCAGGTGCTGGGCTTCAAATTGGGATTCCTGCCTCTGTTCAGTTGATCCTATCTTTTTCTGTTCAGACTTTAATTTCTTCTGTTCAAGCACTGATATTTTTGGGGGAATTTCAGGGTTGATGTCTTCAAAGGAGCCATGACTTTGTAGCCCCCCAGAAGATGAGAGACTAGACATAGTCTCTATAGAAAGTCCAGGATGAAAGCTCATTGGAGACATTGTGTTTGACTTTATAACTTCACTTGTGTTTGTATCTCTTTCTTTAGACTCAAGAGAGGAATAGGAGGCAGAGCCAGCAGTGGTAACAAAAGAGGCAGTGGATGGGGTGTTCATGTGCAGGACGACCTCACTCTGGGAGTCTGGAGTAGCAGGTGAAATAGACATAAATTTGTCTTCTTCAATTGAAGGGTTGCTCTGAGAGTCTGGACAAATGGTCATAGAAAGGTTAGTAGAAAGACATGAACAAAGCAGATGATTGTTTCACAGTATTAAATATTGCACTTGATGGAGATAAAGCAAATTAATCAATGGGAAAGCCCTTGATATCATCTTGGTATACATTTAAAGTTTGTGAATGTATTCAGTCATCCAGGAAAAGGCATACAATAAAAATGGGAAGATGAGCAGATTTTTATCACACTTAAATGCACCAAGGACTTACCATCAGTGGACTCCACTTCAATGCTGTCATCATTTTCATCTTCATCCACCTCTCCCTCTTCCTCATCTCCCTCATCACAGTCAAACTCTGTTGCCTCTGATTTGTCTCTTAAATAAGCCTGAAGCTGCAGAGCATCTCTCCATGAAGATTCAGAAGAGAGACTCTGGCTTTTCTCTCCAGCCTCCTCATCTGAATCAGAACTATAACACATAAAAATCAGTAACATACACACTCCACAAATAAACTAAGATTACAGTGAACTTATACTGACCTAGACCGTGACTTCAGTCTGCTCTTGCTTCCCTGAGTTTCCTCCACTTTTAGGTTAAACTCATTAAGTGTCTCCTCAGAGACCTCCTGTGGCTCCTCTACTTCCAACAGCTTTGTCTCAACATTTGTGGAGTAGCGGCGGCAGTTCTCCAACTCAATACGCTCAGGGGTGGCAGTCTGCTTCTTGTTGACAGCTGCTTCCATCAAAGAAGCCACTGTAGACACACACACGCACACACACAGAGACACACACAGAAACACAGACACACTAAAGCCACATTGATCCAGTTTAAGGCAGCGAACAGTGCATGTGAACAGCTGAAAGGAACACCCAGGACTAAGCTCACCTGATGACCAACGACGCTCTGCTGCCATAGAGATGAAAGAATCAGTTGAGGAGCCAGTGAAAGGTGGGGCTGGGGAAACCTGGGGAAATCAAGAGTACCCTTAAAGATGCAACTTTTCTGAAGGAGGGTCCACTACCTTCTTGCATCCTTGGAGATTATCACTTTGCTAGAAATGTTTTACATTCTCCAAGGAGACAAGGAGTTAATGCCACCAGATCAAGATACAGCTCTGATCTGTGAAAAGGGGACCCTGCTCATGGTATGAATACAATAAAAACAAGCAATAAAACATTCTAAGTTAATCTACAAACTTACTGTAGATGCCTGATGAGAAATGTCTCTGTCTGAAGGTAGTTGTCTCTTTCTTGCTGCTGTGGCTTGTGATCCTAAGTTAAAATGTTCCGGACAGAAAAACCTCCCTGTAAAGAGTCAAAAGTAGGACTCAATATCAGAAGCTAAGACAATAGTATTTTAGTTTGATCATTTTAATGCCGCCTGAGTCTTAAACACTGATCACATGAGCTTTTGTCATCCTCTGATTGGCTGAGTGATTTCACAATTTAAAAAAAAAAAAAAAAAAAGTGAAATGACCTGGAGCTGAAGAATACAATCAAAACTTTGTCAGAGACTGAGGAGGTCAGCAATGACAACCTCTGAACAGAATATTTATAACCAACTTCAGCAGAAAAGCACAGATCAGATGACAGTGTAGACAGCATTTGAGGTTGTGGGCAGGGGTTATATATCAGTGTGACAGGTTGTCTATGTCACTTGGAAATACATTGTCTATAGTAAAAAATGAATCACACTGACTCCTCTGTGCACTTACCACTGGGCCTGTCATAGGTGTAGGTGGTGATTCTCAGACTACATCCACAGTAATCACACAGTAAACAACTGCGGTGAAAGAACAGGCCCTCTGCACTCATACGCTCCATTACATAGACATGCTGCTTGCAGAAGAAACATGTATCACTGCTGTCTGCTGAGCCTGCACTCTGAAAAACAGACACAAACAAATGCATTAAAAATCCTTATTTTCACTATGTAAACATGGAGTATTCATGGATACTCTAATCTATCGCAAAGAAAAATTCAATTCTATCAACTGGACAAAAGCTTTTGATTGAATCGTTTAGCAGCTCATTGAAGCTGCTTTTTCAGTTCTGCTCAGATAGCTTTTGGCCATTTGACAGAATTGAATTATTCTTTGATATGGATCCTCCCTGGACGACTGAGGGATTACACCGGCATACTCTTTTATATTTTTCCCACAACTGACATTTTGGTTTAAAGTTTAAAATTTTACTACCTGGTTGCATGTGTGCAGTAGATGTGATGTACAGATAATTCTACAAAGCATCAACACTGTACTGCACTGTACAACACTTATATTTAACACAAATAGTAATGAAAACCTGCCACATGCACTTTAAATTATAATCAGACATTGCTGCATCAGCTGCAGTTTCCTGAAACGTGAATGATGATGTCTTGTACACAAGAGGTAAAGGTTTTTGCCCAGGGATTAAAAAGTGTAGTTTATCTGTGTTGATCTGCTGGAAATTCAATAAAGCTTTAAAATATTTTAAAACATTTGCAGTACGACATATGCAATATGCCATGTCACATCTTTTCCAGCATATAGTATACATATAGAACAGTACACATTTGTTTTCAAATGTTAGATTGAGTATTATTCTCAACAGCCAAGGGCACATAGGACAAAACAAAGCTGAAGGCAGTTTATTTCCAGTACATACACTTCATGTGACTAAGGCTGAAAGCTCTTATTGAGCTGTAGCTTTATCACATGCACAGACCCTTCAGGAGTCAGGACAACTGATCAGCCTCTAGATCCTAAGTATAAGAGCCAGCATAGTCAAGGGAAATCAAACAAGTATGACAGCTGCCTAGAGGAAAACATCTCTCCTACATGTAACTATAACTTATCAGATGATCTGATGCTTAATGCACTAACTAAAGTGAGTATGGAGCAGAACAGAGGCAAATGATGGCTTCCTACATCACAACAAGCACTGCACAACACAAATAAACTATAAAATATTGAACTTTCACAACACACCTGCTGAGACCTGATTCTCTCTTTGAAACGAAAACTCATCAATTCTTGTTGTTGTGTTCGCTTTTTCTATCGAAGTAGAAGAATAGTTAATATATTGTAAGAATGTCTAGGCTGTATTTGGCATTAGTACCGGACATTGACAAGTTACCAGTCTCCATGTAGGCAGCGGAGCAGTGGCATCAGAAGGCGACCAACTGTCTGACAATACCTCCCCCTGCTGGACAACAACAGTATCATGTACATTGTTAAAATGATGGATTATACTACTAATTAAGTACGTGCACTGTTAAGCAAAAACTAAACAAATCTTACTTGCTGCTGTAAACCGACAGAAGTTGATCTTTTGGCAGGGGTGGATTCATGCTTTACTTGAAACTTGCTGGCCATAAATTGCACCTTGGTCTTATACTGGTCACACTGCTGATCACTGGAATTTGCGTCAAAAAGTTGTTCTTCGCTAATGCCTTCCTCAATAACTGACTCTTCTTTTTTTGGATGACTTTCTTTCCTTCTTTTAGTAAGATCATCTTTATTCTCCTTTGTTACAAAAAAAAAAAAAAAAAAAAGTTTAAACATGATTAACAGAAACACCCATTAAAAGGTTGCATTCACATCTTACAGTCTGATGCCATAGTTACAGACTTTACAAACCTGGCTTATTACTCTTATAGACATATTATAACATCTGTTTGTTGTTCTTTAGCCATGTTATAATATTTTTTCCTCTCATCATTAGGTTCCTCAGAGTTGTATTTTGATTGAATGTCTATAAATAATCCTGCATGATGATGCATTTGTCTGTGTCGTCTTGTCTGTGGACACCTGCCAGTTCTAGCATTGTTGATATTTCTATGTGTTTAGCTCTATCTTTGACTGGTGCCATCCAACTGATACGGAATTTAACATGATCAATTTTCTTGGTAAACTTGTTTCACTGAAGTGGTACGCAATGCACGTTTCATTATATCTCAGCCAGCTTGTCTCCAAGCTGTCCTTAGCTTCTATTAAAAACCTCCTAGTGTGGAAGCATAGTCAGGATTGAACAGCCAATACTAACATGCAGTCTTGAGTATTAGGTCTCTAGGTCCAGGACTGAAGGTAAATAGGCTTCTCCTGCCTCAGTCATCCAGAGTCTCTGCCTTTCTGTGCTCCTTAGGACTCGTTATGACAACACTTATGTTAACAATTCCTGTTTTTTACCTACACCTACCCTCTCTCCTTGCACACATCCTCACAATTATTTGACTCTGAGTTAGACTCTGAGTCATACCATAATGTTGCATAGCCATAATTCAAAATAAAAACACAAAAATTCACTTCTGCTGCTTCTGACCAACAAGGATTCTATAATGTTGGGATGTCACACGAACGCAACTTTTAGAGCTCAAGATTGAACATCAGAAATACTCTCGAGCTATAATGATGTAAATGTGAACAAAGAAAACAAATGAATGTGCTTCTAAAGGTCCTTACAGCTGGGGTTCTTTTTCTGGATGAACTGTATCCAAGTCTACTCAAGAGGGAGACTGGGGTAAGTAGAGCTCCTCGCAATTCTGTAAACTGAGACAAAGAACCTGGAAAGCAAAGATAGGAAGTGTAAACAAACATAGCTCATATAATCACAAAGTTAGTTGTAAGTAACAAGTCTCACCTGCAGGAGACGTGTTACTGAGCAGGTGATAGAACTGACTCAAATACATCACCATGGACAAAGCATCTGGTTCTCCAACAGACAACATCTCGTCTACAGTCATCAGAGGTGAAATGCCCAACGCTCGCTCAGCCACATCAAAAGCAAGACGTATGTTTTCTTCCTCTTCAGACACAACTAACGACTGATAATTGCTAAAAGACACACACAAAACAGTGCTGTAAATGTCAGTATCCATACATATTAATTATATAGATAAAGGTACTTATATGAGAGAGAGTGGAGATAGAAAGGAGATTATAGATTATATTGCAATTTTATAGTGTTAACAGCAAACACACTATCTGTGTAACATGACCATAAAGCTGGAATGAGGCAAAGAAAAATGCATTTTGAATATATATTATGTTATGTACAACATTTCTGAATAATTCTAAATCATAAATTTGCAATAATACTTACATTAGTTCAGGACAGTAGCTGTGGATAAGGGCACACAATGCAAGCCCATTCTTCCAAGATGTGGTGAGATCATGAATTGTAACTCCACAGTAACCCTGAGTCCGCTCCTGGCACCAAGTGAGCAGCTTATTAGAGTGAGAAACAGGCCCTGGAAAGAGAAATAAGACAGATGACAGCTGACAGATCACTGACTTAAATGGTTTACTCAGTTTACTATGGTTTATAAGAAAAATGTAAAATGGGTTACATGTAATTCATTAAATATTACAGAAAAACCACTGACTAATTCAAAGTGACAGTGATGCTTAGTGAACTGTACGCAGCCAACTCACCCTGTCTGCCAGACTGCAGAGATGTGAGGCTGACAGCATCACATATATGTGTGCTGTCCTCTTTCTCCTGTCCAGTGTTAACCAAATGTCTCACCTGAAAATACAGACACCCATAACCTGAACAGTGCTATGGACAGTATTTAAACTTTGAGTAGTGTGCACCTGTGAAGGAGTGATAAGCAGTGTGTTGACGTTGGCGTATCGTGTGCTTGGGTCCAATGTGTAGAGACTTAAATTTTTCTGCATGTTTTCTGGAGTTGTTTGAGGCAGGACACGGTATAAACTTTCTCTGTAAAAGAAACAAATACATAGCTGAGATGGTACATAACAAAACGTTGTGCAGTTCCAGGAAAAGTAACCTATCTGTCTAGTACACTAGTAAAATATTTATTGTATTCAAATGTAATGCAGTAGATATATATATATACAAAAGGTCAGTAAAAAATGCATTTCTGTTACTATGAATACCACCACATTGTATACCTACTCAAAAGTAACTGTGATATATCTATATAGTTACTTTCCATAGGCTGAAGTGGGGTTATTACCTCATAGCAATGACATCCAAAGGAGCACCCCCTTTTGCCCAACTGCGGATCATCCATGCTGAGTCCATGGCTGCAAGAAAGCCACGAGCTATACCTGTACCCATGGGCCAAAAAGGCTAAGGGCAACAAGGAAAATATTAATCTAACTATTTAAAATAGATCAATAGACTGTGTTTTATTGTCTCACCTCTAGTAAGCTGTCTCCAACCAAAGTGACCAGTAGTTGGTGATTGTGGTGCTGGTAAAACATGGCAGCATGTTCGGAGGCATACATGCACGTAAAGTCAAACATGGCAACATCCGGCTGGCCATAGTGGTTCATGGCAAAGTCCAAAGACGGAAGCTGGTGATGGGTGGAGAAATCGGCAGCTTGGCGAGCATACACCTGCAATGCATTTTGGTCCACATTGTCAGGGGAGAGAAGGAGCTCTGTGTCCACAAAGTCCTGACAAACAGGGAGAAACAGAAATACAAATCTTATATTATGATTTAGGGCTCAACAAAGGAATATACTAAAAAAAAATATTCATATTCAGGGATGGAAAGTAACCAATTAAATATACTCATGTAACTATATTGAGTGTTTTTTAAATATAATTTTTAAACATGCAGTTTCACTTTTAACTCTGGCTTTGGCAAACTGTCATAGATGTGGTTTAGCCAATTTTCCCTACTGATAACATTGAACTTTCCTGTGAAATCCTAAAAGTAAATTCACAAATGTTGAACCTGATTACTTCTATGAAAGACTAGAGTCTATATATTGTTATTTTACAACACTATTATGCATTTTAGCAATATTAATTTTAGCTGCCGCATCTATATTCAATACTACTGGCCTATAGAATGTTGTGATGTTATCTGGAACCAGCAATTATGATTAGCACCATTTAATGTCATAAGAGTTACAGAATAAAGTAATTGTGCCTACTGCATTTATGAAGCTGGCGTAATTTCAGCCTGGAAGATTTAACTTTGATCCGGTCTACCTCACTGCTTACTTTACTTGCTCCTCAGCCTTAATCACCTCATCCCCATTACTCCTCCCCACTGCTCACTGCACCTCCTCTTGTCCAATCAGTGCACAGTCTGCCCAGTTTAAACAACCTTTGCAGGTGCACAGCCACTTTGGTTTGTGCCACACCCCAGCACCCCTTCGGCTTCCCATCTCACCGTCCCCTTCACTCTCTTCGGCCTCACCTCTACCACCTCCAGCGTCCAAGCAGCAGGGAGAAGATCTCTACTAAACATCATCTAATCAGCCACATCCTTCATCACAATGTCTTCTGCGGGGGTCTGAGCACCAAAGCTAACTCAGTCAATAAAACATCTAATATTTTGCCTTTGTGTCTGTCTGAGTCTCTCTAGGTTGAAATGCTTTTAATGGGCTTTTACCTGCAGAATAACATGTTTCTCCAGGAGACTCTGTTTTTTAGCTGTCATTACAAAGTAGTGTGTGTCATCTTTGTAGTAAACAATATTCTCCAGGTCAATGCCTATAACAATGAGATGTAGTATACAATGGTGAGACAACCGCACAATAGCACTCAAATGCATGTGAATGAAATCAGACTGACCAGTTTCTTCCCGCAATTCCTGAAAGAAACGTTGGTTGAAAATAAATGCCACACCACTAATCTCCTCCACCTTAGCTTCAGCAGTAGTGTGTCTATTTTTAAAGTTGGCCGTGATGGCAATAGCAAGTTTCCCTCTGAACTCTTTACGTTTAAAACCTGATTGACATAAAATAAGTTTGAAGCATTACAATTAAAATGCAGTGAAATAAAACAGGAAATAAAAAATACTACAGACCTGGCAAAGTGTTTCTTCGTCCATCTGCTCCAACAACAACATCAAATTCAAGTTGACTGACAGGATGAGATTTGGGATGGATCTCTAGCCTCCAGCCTATCTCTTTACACAATAGAGTTAGACAAAAAGACCATTATATTTCAGTCCAGGTTAAAAACTAAATGTCTTTTATTTTACTTTGTCTTTGTTGATTTGCTGGAGGTTCAATCAAGCTTTTAAACTCCACATTGACATGGACCTCCACTCCCAGCAACAGAGCCACCTTCAGAAGGATAAGCTGCAGTTGACGGATACCTGCAAAGACAGGAGAAGTCAAACTCACAGAAATGTTTGAGAGATGTGTTATGTTGCTTCAGACTCACTGATGTGATCAATGGAGCCAGCACAAAACTTTCCATAAAACTTTTTTGCCCCAAGTCCTCGGAGATCATGAATAGTAAACGGCCACAGGTGGAGCACATTGTTCCTAGAAAATGAGTCCCTTTTCTCCAACACCACAACTCGAGCTCCCATAAAACTCAGCTCTACAGCAGTCCTCAGACCACAAGGGCCTGCCCCGATGACCACACACTGAACAGAGGACACAAACATTCACTTTTAAGCACTGTGATAGAGACTGTTCTATTGTCAGTGTAAATAGAGAAGTGATATAAACACACAGTGAGATTGCTGCAGGCTCGGCCCCTCTGGTATTCACTAAGGGCAGCTCTACGGTCCAGTTTAGACCAGAGGCCATTGGCTCTCCAGTAGCTGAGTCGCTGTTTGATTGTGGGATACAGTGGTCGTGGGGTTGCCTGCAGGTCCAGCTGTAGATGCTCACAGAGTCTGGTGAAGGAGCGCAGAGTGGCTCTGCAGGTGGGTGCTGATACAAAGTGATCAAATATCTCCTGAGCATGGCTTTCAGGGTCCAACTCCTCTCCCATGACAGTTCCACGCCCCACAGGGTAAGTGTCTTCCACTGAGGGTCCCAAGACGATCCAGGATGTCCTGTGACATTAGGGACACTGGGAAGTGGAAGCAATTGCCTTTAAACAAGGAACTAACACTGAAAGAACAGTTACCATAAACATGCTATAAACAAAGATTTTGTCTTGTAATGGACTGCAATACCTTGGCGGGATTAATAAACATGCTTACAGATTTACATGAAAAAGGCAAGCCTCAGGCCCATGAGCCAATAAAGATTAAGTTGTTTATATGGAGTGAAATCTACAGGATTAGGTACAAATGCCCTGCTGTGAATAGCTGCATCAGCTTAGGAAAGTCTAGTACATTTTGCCATACTTTTGAAACAACCACAAAAAATATCTTTTACCGTACCTGTAGGCAGTTTGATTTCATAAAGAGCATAACCGTTGCAGCATCTACTACATAGTATCTTTGTGGCATACACATTCTCATCTGTGAAGAGGAATAAACTAATTTACACTGACACAAATACAAAAGCTGCCTTTGTGCAAAACAATAAAGGTCAGTCAGAATAGACCCATTTGTACCAAGTCACCGCAGTCTGACGCTGAATGCTTGAATTATAATGCACACATTCTGTGCTATGTTGACTTGCATTTATTTCATTTAACATTTATTAACTTAACTACACACAAACACACACACACACAACACACACACACACACAATTATTGCACCATTTTCAGCATATGTCAAATACAGACTACGAGGTTGTGTAAGGTGAGTAAGTGCTGCTCAAATTAGTCCCAGTAGCCAAATTATATAAATGCAGACATTTAGAAGAGAATATAGTGTATGTCTACTTTAATGTAACCAGACCATGCCTATTTAGTATTTAAAAAAGTACAGACTTACACTTTCTCAGAGAAGTGATGAGTGTGGTGCCTGTCTCCCTTTTAGCAGTTAAATCCACTGTAATCACTGAGGGCTGAGGTCAGTGGGCGGGATCAAAACAACATTCTCCGCCCACAAAAGACAATAATCCGTCTGATCTAACGAGCTTTAAATAAGTTACCTGTGTAAATGTGCGTAGACTGCGTACGGTCACACGCCTGCATTTTGTATACAAGCCTTTTCAGAAGAGCCAAGCACTGCGCCCCTATCGGCAAACTTTAAATAAAAAGGCCTCAATCTCAAGCGTGTCATAGAGGAGCAATGAATTACTGATTTTTATCTGACCTTAGAAATGCTCTCAGGAAAAAATAATTATTACTTCTTAATTTATAAAATTCCCCCCGAGCCCCGACAGGGCGTAGGGCCTATTGCTTCCGCTCAGCGGAGCGAATGGGAAGGGACGTGCGCATGTCCGAATGCGACAAGACGACATGCAACTATGTCCACGGTCGCCCCCGGCACGAACAGCAGTATCCCAGTAACCCACGCCCAAGGCCTGGCTCATATTTACTACTGCTAAAATGAATGGAAGTCAATGGAAGGCGATGGGTGACCTCGACGAGATGGCGAATGACGAGCGCGTCAGTGCCCGTCACTCACCAATGACCCCACGGTGACGTGGGGAAGGTCGAGAGCTTTCAAAAAACGTATAATATGTTGTTCTAAAGTTTTCGGATATATTGTTTTTGCTCGAATTATTATTATTATTTTATTATTATTATTATTATTCTTCTGCTCTTTAAACCCTAATTTGACCCCCTAAACACGTTCAAAAACTCACCAAACTTTGCCCAAAATTCAGAAGTGGCGAAAAATTCGATAAAATATAGGTTTCGTGCACGGGCATAAAAAAATGGCGACACAGCGCCACCTCGAAAAGTCAAAATACATTGCGCCTATGGGAGACGTCCCGAACTTTTGTCGTAGAGCCACGAAATTCGGTACACACATTCGTCATGTCAAGACAAACAAAAAATGTTATTATGGCCACGCCCCCTGACAAACCAGAAGGCGGCCATCTTGGATTGAAATTTGAGTCCGCATTTTCGCTGACGTTGCGTTTGAACGAACTCCTCTGAAGGCGCTTCACCCACAGGGCTGAAAATCACCGTACATCATCTAGACAAGTGGAACATCTAAAGTTAGCTGATTTTTTTTGATAACTGTCACGGTTTACGTGCGGCGAAGCCGCAAAATTTGGTCAAAAATTTTGCCTAATTTCAAGGTGACATTATTTGCTCCTGTTCGCACAGACTTAGTCCGATCGTGCTGAAATTTGAATCACTAATGTGTGATCTCAGTCTGAATATAATACACTATAAAACATATGAAAAGTGAACACTATAGCGCCCCCTACCATAGACATGAAATGTCAACATTGTCGGATCTGCACCAAATTTGGGAATTAAATTCTATGCATGATTACGAGCAAAAAATTATATTATGGACATGATACCATTTTCACTGTTGGCCAGCAGGGGCGCAAAGACTCAAAAATTTGGCACCTATGGGAGACGTCCCGGTCAACTTTGTCGTAGAGCCATGAAATTCGGTACACACATTCATCATGTGAAGACAAACAAAAAATGTTATTATGGCCACGCCCCCTGACAAACCAGAAGGCGGCCATCTTGGATTGAAATTTGAGTCCGCATTTTCGTTCACATTGCGTTTGAACGAACTCCTCTGAAGGCGCTTCACCCACAGGGCTGAAAATCACCGTACATCATCTAGACAAGTGGAACATCTAAAGTTAGCTGATTTTTTTTGATAACTGTCACGGTTTACGTGCGGCGAAGCCGCAAAATTTGGTCAAAATTTTTGCCTAATTTCAAGGTGACATTATTTGCTCCTGTTCGCACAGACTTAGTCCGATCGTGCTGAAATTTGAATCACTAATGTGTGATCTCAGTCTGAATATAATACACTATAAAACATATGAAAAGTGAACACTATAGCGCCCCCTACCATAGACATGAAACGTCAACATTGTCGGATCTGCACCAAATTTGGGAATTAAATTCTATGCATGATTACGAGCAAAAAAGTATATATTATGGACATGATAAAATTTTCACTGTTGGCCAGCAGGGGCGCAAAGACTCAACAATTTTGGCGTCTATGGGAGACGTCCCGGTCAACTTTGTCATAGAGCCATGAAATTCGGTACACACATTCATCATGTGAAGACAAACAAAAAATGTTATTATGGCCACGCCCCCTGACAAACCAGAAGGCGGCCATCTTGGATTGAAATTTCAGTCCGCATTTTCGTTCACATTGCGTTTGAACGAACTCCTCTGAAGGCGCTTCACCCACAGGGCTGAAAATCACCGTACATCATCTAGACAAGTGGAACATCTAAAGTTAGCTGATTTTTTTTGATAACTGTCACGGTTTACGTGCGGCGAAGCTGCAAAATTTGGTCAAAATTTTGGCGAATTTCAAGGTGACATTATTTGCTCCTGTTCGCACAGACTTAGTCCGATCGTGTTGAAATTTGAATCACTAATGTGTGATCTCAGTCTGAATATAATACACTATAAAACATATGAAAAAACACTATAGCGCCCCCTACCATAGACATGAAACATCAACATTGTCGGATCTGCACCAAATTTGGGAATTAAATTCTATTAATGACTAGAAGAAAAAACATATATTACTGACATGGGAATTTTTCAAGGTTGGCCAGTAGGGGGTGCAAAGAACATCTAAAGGCGTACTATGTCATTTTGCCATTTTGCAGGCACAGAGTTTGCGGACACGGCGTTTAGGGTATGGTGTTGGCGGGGCGCACCATTTGTGGGCGCGGTGTTTGCGGGCGCGGCGGGTGCGGCGGGCGCGGCGGGCGAGGGCCGTTCGACGCCGCTTGCGGCTTTAACGGTTTAACAGAAGGACTGAAATATAACATTGTTAAGACACACAAATGTCATATGATATATATACCAGCAGAGCTCGTCCTTTTGTTTCAATTGGCAGCAAAAAGTTGCCTAAACTACAGATGAGACAGGCGACAGCAAATGGAGTGAGGGCCATTATCACAGATTGGGACATCAACACCTACAAAGATGCAATTATGAAATTATAGGAAATCTGGCCCACATTATAGAGATATGTCTGGACAACAAGAAGATGGCAAAAGGAGAAATTCAATTTGTTAACTGGGCAACAGTTTATAGCTCATCCAAGCTGCTTCTTCAGTTCAGGTCACATTGCTGATGGAGAGGCGATGTAGGACATAAGGAGATGTACATACCTGTGCTATAAATGGTGCAATCATGCCCCCAATGCGACTGAATGATGTACAAAAACCCATGCCTATAGAGCGAGCCACTGTGGGATATACCTATAACCACAACAAAAATCTCAGGCACAGAGAAAAAATAAAAACGTGTCAACGAGACAAATGTATACCTCTGCAGTGTAGATATAAACTACATTGAAGTTCATTGACACCAAGGAACGGAGAAGGAAGAACAGCACTGTGAATCCAAACCTACACAAACACAATAAATCATTAAAGGGCCCATAATACGCTATTTCCCCATCTATATTATGTTGTTTCCTCAGCAAAAACCTACCTGAGGCTATGTTTTGTTTTATTCACACATGTTTAACACGCAAATCCTGAATATGAAGGCTGAGTTCTCTCCAACAGAAAATGTTTTTAAACTTCTTACACCTTCACTAAAAACATTTTATTGATTTCAGCCCTAGAATTGACAATCTCAGCTGAACTAAAGGCAAGAGGTAGCTGTTAATTTGAGATATAAACAGACTAATAATAAAGGATTACTCAAACATCTGTGAATGAAACAAAACACAACTCTGTATCAAGAACAAAGAGACTTACATGGTGGTGCAAATGTTGATCAACATAAAAAACACAGCCGCCAGCAGCTGTAAAACTGTCAAAGTCATCTTTCTTCCAAATAAGTTGAGAAGGCCAATGTTAAGCGGGACAACTAACAAGAAAAAAATTTACTTATTCAGTCAATTAAGGACACAGTGAAAAGAAGCACTAAATGCTTTCTGGATATGTACATACGTGCAACTTCTCCAAAAGAGCTGATAAGCAGTGTTTGGTAGTCACCGTACCCAAAAGGGATGCAGTAACACAATCCGTCCTCTTGGCGGTGTTTGACCTGGTGCTCATGGTCAGCATTTGTTACACACAACAAATTCTTCTCTAAGAGCTCTGAACTGCTCAGTACTGAACCATAATATGCAAAGGAAGCCACAAACCTGTTGGAAAACATGTACATCTTAGATTTACGTGTTTATGAATATAATAAATAGGCAAATAATAAACCAGTGTTAATGTTTTAATTTTTTCGTTGGATGACTGTTCTTACCAAGAGTACCAAAGCAGTAAAGATGTCCTCCTGAAAGTTGGACTGAGGAGATGCCTCCAGTTTCCTCTCTCTGTCTAAAATAATAAATATTATTTTATTGCACATTCTTTGTTTTGAATTCATAGTAGTTCAGCTCATAACTACATACTGAAGCAGGTTCCACTAACTGTCCTGGTGGGAGTGATGCTCTGTTCATCTTTGCGATTCTCTGCAGTGTTTTGAGAGCAGCTGGAATGTTTCCTGCAGAAACATGGTAGCGTGCAGACTCTGGAATAAACTAGAAAATCAGAGTTAGGCATTAAAGACAAACAGAAGCAGTAGGAGAAAGTCACACTTGATTTTTCCTACTTTAAACAGAAAAATGAGGATGATACTGGGTGCAACAGATATGCGAATCATCCATCTCCAGCCCAGTGTGGGGACCACGAGCATGCCCAGGACAATGATGAGCATCGAGCCTATCATCCAGAAGATCTGTCAACACAAGGCATGCTGGGAGTTTGAGTCAGCACAGAATGAAGCAGGCTTCAGTCAAGCTACACATATCATGCTGTACAAAGCTGCAATATATGTTTTCTTACAGTGGCCAGAGGGAGCAGGAACGCTCGATACTTGGCAGGAATGAACTCTGTCTTCAACACAAACCTAAAAACATACACAAGTTTTAGTACTTATGTGTGTACAATCCCTCAGGCATCCAGGTAGAATCCATGGCAAAACTGAATTTCTTCTTTTGCCTTTTAGTACTTATGTTGACAATAAATTGAACATTTGTTGACAACACTATCCTACTATTTTGATTATAATCAATATATAATTCAGTAATATGAAAGCTGACCCCTGAGATACTCCAGCGACTCCACAGCCCACCATACTGCGCAGGAAGATAAACCAGCTGTAAGTTGGTGCAAAGGATGTGAGGAGAGAGAAATATGCACTCCACATAAAACCTCCAAACACCACCTGACACATACACACACACAGTTTAACTTTTCAAAATGGAAACAACAGAGAAATGTGAAGCACTGGCCATCAAAAGAGTGTCTTACTGTCCAGCGTCCATATCTGTCAGCAAAGTACCCCCCAAGGACTCCACACAACATGAATCCTAGAAAGACCATCTGGCCAAACAAATATAAATATTCATTAATTCATTATGCAAATATGGATCTATAGTATTAAAGTAAAAATTTTCACTGTTTATGTACCGTTGAAACAAGTGCCACCTGCCAGTCCTCAAGGTGCCACTCACATCTTATCTCCGGGGACACTACAGCCAGCAACATAATCTCCATTGCTTCTACAATCTTAATGCAGATAAACAAGATATTAAGTACATGAAAAAAAAAATTATCTAAAAAATATGAAATAAATGTGTCTACATTTGAGGAGCCCATAATGACAAAGAGGAGGATATGAAAACGTCCAAATCCAATTGTCTCTACGGCGTCTTCCACAGTATAGGTTTGGTTTGTGCTGGAGGCTAAAGTAAAACAGAAGTATAACAATCATATACACAGTCATTGCACAAGCTATTGAGATTAAGATTTGACTTCTGCCTCACCCAAGTTTTTGTTACGTTTGTCTTGCTCATTGCTGGCTGGTGGTTTCTCGTGCAGTTCCAGGTCTTGGAGATGGATGGCGCTCACCAGCTGAGTTTTCATGCCTTCAGCCATTCTAAATAAAAAAGAGCTTAAAAGGTACGCACAGTTTTTAA
Source organism: Boleophthalmus pectinirostris (assembly GCF_026225935.1). Lineage (NCBI taxonomy): Eukaryota > Metazoa > Chordata > Actinopteri > Gobiiformes > Gobiidae > Boleophthalmus > Boleophthalmus pectinirostris. The sequence goes on along the minus strand of NW_026571133.1, from coordinate 22,287,489 downwards.
AGGAACTTTCTGCTGACAGGGACTTCTCGTTAACAATAAGATAGGCTACTTCCCAAAAACAAATAGGCCTACAGTAGCTCACTGCAGTAGCCAATAAATCTTGATCTTATGAGTCTAACTGTTGTAGCACAACAAGTTTATTCTAAACTATGTTTTTATACCTGCCATTTTTACATTGGACAGAATAGTAAGCTAAATAACAATGTTTAACAGCCCAATGGACGGTAAAAGCCCAACTATTCAATCACAATTCACACCAGGCAATGCCGGTCCACAAAGACGCGCTAAAGTGGAGATACAAGTTTCATCTTGTCCAACAGGTTTTGTCTCAAGGTCTTATGGTCACTAAATCATTCACAACTTCTGTAAGAATGTTAGAACCATTTAATAGTAGCGAAGAGACTGCTGCTACACCATTTGCTAACACGTAGCTACAAATTAATTGTGTCAAGATACATTTTAGGATGACAGGGAAACAAATTTCTTTTAAAATCACAGCATTTTGTTAGGATACTTACGTGATTTGCTGAGATCACAAGATACACAGTCGAGACCTTTCTTTTCTCATACTGTCGTGAATAAAATGGCCTGAGTTCTTTTTTCCTGGAAGATGTTGTTGTTGACCTGTGCAGGTGTATCAGGAAGTGTCACCGTCACCGAGGACGCAGCCAAACAGCAGTAGGGCGGGGTCAGGGGAGGATAGTTTCACACGCGCTCGGGTTCATTGTGGGCTGTGGCCTGAATGAACACATTAAAAGAACCCCACTCAACCTTAACAACAAAAGTAAAACACATGGACTACTTTCAATGACTAGTCTGGGACTGAGAAATAGCATAAAATGGATTTGGACTAGGTTTCAAGGTTGACTTTAATTATTAATTAGCCTAGTCTATAACCAGATCCTAGCACGATATGGGGTAGAATAGCAATAGGCCTTGCTTTTTTACCTAGAATATAAATTAATATAAATTACCATTGTAAACCACTGTACATTTCGGATGATGCAACACAATTCCTTTTAATCTTGTTGATTCAATTTAACACTCCCCTCCCACGGGCAAAATTTTCCTTAAAATTTAGATATTGTACCCACAAAAGCAAGTACACAGTGGAGTGGTTTAATTTTAAAACACATTTCTTTAATCTTGTTTAGCACAATCTCTTGACTTAGACAATACAGAATGCAGCTCACACAGTTTGATTAGAACAGGTCCAGTCACATGACACCCTCAGCTCTGAATGGGTTCTCCTGGTGTTCCAACCAGGAGGAAGTTATTTTTCCTTTTAAATTATGTCAAAATAAAAGCTTTACAACAGAAGAAACTATTTTCAGGTATAAAGTGCAAAACAAGATGAAAACTCAAAGGCTTTGAAATTCAGAGCAATCTTTTGGATATATTTTAATGCTTGATTGCATGATTATCAAATAACAAAGTAATATCAAAGATTTGTTAAATCTTGTGTTGTACCTACGTGATTATTCTGTGTTCACTGTTCATACTTCATTAATCTCTGTAGCAAACAGTGTGCACACTTACATGCAAATTAAATGCATCCAATACATTTAAAATATTGAGAATAGCTGGTTTACTGGTTCAAACCAGAGACTGAAGAGCTTGGGATCTGGTATTTGTCTTCAACATTTGTAGTGTGATCAGACAGCAGGTAAACAAAAACATCATTGTACAAAATATTTTTTGAAAAAAACAAGTAAATGTTTGGTTAGCTAGGTAAAGTGATTGCAGAGCTAAACAGGAGGATAAGTTTCAGCAGGACAGTGGTATTTATTGTGAGATTAGCCAAGCTCAGACACACCTTGAGTTGTTGAATAGCACCATGTGAGTGTGTGGGAATCGGCAGGTCCTTTGGGTTAACTGACAGGGGCCAGGTCCCATTTGAAAATCTCCAACAGCTGGTGAATGATAAAGGATGTGTTGCCACTGCTGCTTTGCAGATCACTTAATCCATTCTGAGTCACAAAAGGTCTATATAATAATCTCTATTCAACACAATATTTAGACACCTTTTATGGTATTCATTTGTAATCATTTGAAAAAGCAAAAAAATATCAGTTTAATGGAGAATGAAAATCTCACTGTATTTTCTCCATGTGATGTGGTACACTTTTTAATTTTTTAAAATGTCTTGATCTTTTAGCAGCATGCTAGACATTAACTGGTACATCACAAATAGCTAAAGTTCAAACTAGTTGAACATGATAATAAGCAGATAAAAACATGATAAAAACTCTCCTGCTGCTCTCTTACACCACCTAGAGGAGACATAGGCCTTCATCAAACAGCACCAAGACAATTTCTGAATGATCTATTTATAGTAAAGAAGCAATAATGAGCAGTAATTAGTAATTTGGTCACATTTAAGGGCCACACCCTTACTTTCCTTTTGCATAAGGCTTAATATGGTAACTGGACATAAATAATAGATAATATTTCCTTTTAACTTTTCTACATTTTCTGACCAAACACCTTACCTATCTAATGCAATCTTAACTTGACAGACTCACTGTATAAGGTTGATGAAAAATAGCTTGGATTTTTTATGTAATGCATAACTCAATATGTCAAAGCAATGCAATAGCAGTATTTTTTGTTATTGGCACCAACGAATGAGCACACAAGCAAGCGGCTATCAAGCAATAACTTCGGCTCAAACACCACAGACAACTTAAATATTAGAGGAGTACAGCCATATAACAGTAGCTTGGTCTTTTTTGATCAAAATAAAAAATAAAATAATAACATAGACTTTCATAGACTCTACAAGCAATAAAAATAGGTTACATCTCAATACTTTGATAATTACATTAATATTGTGCTCATAGGGTTTCTATCAATTTACATTAATTACTATATAGATATTTTTTATAAATATTTTTAATAGATTTTTAGTCACCATGCCACAAGAACTCTATGCCACCTCCAGCTATCGACAGTGCAAATATCTTATGTATTAATGGGCAGAGACATTATCTCCTTGGCTGAGGTGAATGTGGAAGGCAATGCATGGTAATGAGAGGGCTGCAAAAGGCTGATGATAGCACCACAAAAAAGTAAAGTGGATAATATGTAGAGCACAAGGAAACCCGAAAAGCAGTGCACGCTTCAGCCCCAAACAACAGAAAACGGTATGACATTTGGTCTTTTGAGGACGTTTTGGATCAGTGATTCTCTTTCACACCAAAGCTTACATACACCCAGTTGGTAAATCTACTTGAGAAACACTGCTTCAGACAATTGTGTGAGTACGATGATGGATCATCAACTCCATTGGAAAAAGGATATATCCAGTTTAGACAAAAACAGAGGTATGATCCACTTTAGGAATTTAGGAGTGGCACGGCCTATCTTTGAGAATGGACAGCCCACTCCAGGAAGCACTTGGTGGAATCAGGAAACAGTGTTAAATGAGACATTGATATGAATAATGGGTGGCTCAATGAGACCCTGTAAATCACGGAGGTTTGTTTAGTCTTATTGGCACAGTCTTCAGAGTAAATTGAGATTTTCCAGCGGTGAAAATCCATCCTTTAGAAAGGTGAAAAATCAAAAACAGATTGAATATTTATTCCAAATTAGTTTCTTAGGGGTAGCTGGTTACTGCTGTCTGTTTCTGTGCCAAGCGACGCAGCTCCTCCCTGATCGCCTTTATAAGAGAGGCTGAGGTGTGTGCTGAGGGAGATGCATCGTCTGGGGGGTATTCAGGAGTTGGTGAAGTCAAAAGAAGAGGTGGAGCATGAGAGTCTCGCAACGATGAACTGGGCATCTGGAAAACGGATGAAGAAGAAAACTCAGGAAATGACAGCACCTATTAAAAAAAGAAAAAAAAAAATAACCATGTCAAGGATGTGGCAGCTATACACATATACAGTATAATTACAATTACAATATTTATTAATACATCCTTTTATATATGTATATTTACTTTAAAATACTCACACTTTCTCGACTTGCTCCCGGTCTGGACAAGTCCTGGTCTGAGTGCTGTTGGTTCCAACTAGAGCCAGTGGGGCCTGACATACTGCGTCCAACCCCTGGATAAGCACCAATCTGACTGGAAATGCCCACTTGTGTCAGGTGATGGAGCTGTGCACCTAAGGAGACAAAAAGTTTTAAAGATCTTGAATAATTGTTAATTAAAAATGTGATCAATGTTTTGTAACATTGCTTGATTACCTGTACTGCCCCCTACAGGTCGTGGTCTGGAGGAGGAGGGGGGGTCATCATATTGTCCCCTACTCAAATAGACTTCAGGGAGTTGGTCTCCACTTGAAACATACCCTGAGCTCAGACCTTGCCTGTATTGCATACACAGGAGATATTATGAATATAACATGCATACACAACTGAAGTTTGTACATGCTGACACTGACCTCTGCAGCAGACCCTGGACTGAAGTTGGTGACATCCCCAGCTCTGCATATCTCTGTAAGAGACAAGGACAAAACCATCAACTTTCATAATGTCATACCACACAATGGTTGTCCTGCTACAGGACTCACTGCTGAGAAAGGGCTGTGAGTGGGGGCGGCTGGGTAGGAGCCCCACTGCCTGCCTGGTCGGCGGGCCTGGCAGGAGGGGCTAGGTAAAGCAGGGCTTATCCCGCTTACCCCGGCACTACCCTGCGATGATGGAGACACCAAGGCAAAGGCATCATCAAGAAGAGAGTGCATCTGCTGCCGGGCCTCTTCAATAGAAGGCTGAGGAGGCATGTAGGGGGGCGGCGGAGGGGCAGTATCAAACACCTCATCAGTGGGAGAGGGACTGCCATGGTCCGGGGGTATATCTGGGTCTGACTGCAAAAGTTAGGACACAATTTCAAGTACAAAACAGAAATTGTAGAAATGAATGAATGAAAGAGCTAGCAATATATCTATCTATCTATATTTATTTATTTATATTTTTTACCATGTACGCCACATTGTTCAATCCTGGGTATTTTCTGTAAGTTGCACTGCCATGATCCATGAGCAATCTGTCTCTGTCTGTGTCAGGAAGACTTCCAGGACCTTGTTGAGGGTGACGACCCCGAGGAGAACGTCTCCCTCTGTTATAAAACAAAACAAAAAAAAGCATTTTATTTAGTTGATGACCTATTATTTATGGGGGAAAAGTATAGAAAAAGTCTAACCTTTTCTTCGAGTCAGTGGGTGTTGGGGGTGATGGGGTATCAGTCTGTAGGATGCAGTCCATGTGATCATGAGCTGAGCTGTACAGGCGTTGAGCTGCCTCACTCTGCACTGGACCATCACCAAATGCATCCATGATGTCGTCCATGGAAGGGAACTCACACTGACCTCTTCTCTTAGCTCGCTGCCTCAGCTTGTTCCTATGATGCTCTATCTCTGACTTGTGCCTCAGTGCCACCTGCATGAGACCAAGCAGTTAACAGTTAACTTTGATACACACCCCATGCTTGTAATGTCAGATGAAAGGCTACATCTTCTTGCTGACCTTTTCTGCATGAGTGGGACTTTGTGGTGGAGGTGTGTGCTGGGATGAGGGGCTTGGCCGTGGCTGCATGGCAATTAACTGCACCTTGTTGGCTGGGCGACGTGCGCAGTCAGAGGAACCTTTTGACACACGGTCAACATGGTCAAAGATGGATGAGGAGGAGAGCAGCTCATCTGGACCACTGCCTGATGTAGCAACTGGAAAACAGTTTACAAGAATAGCATATTAATTAAATAATATATTAAATAACTAATAAAAAAAAAAGTATCTGTGCTCAATGTGACACATTTTTTGAGCAATAAAAATAAGCATACCCATTTTATTTCTTCCTTTAGTGATTGCATAAAAAAGGAAATCTTGTTAGCTCACAATGTTGGCATTTGAATTAAAAACAAAACAAAACAAAACAAAAAACATAGCACAATCATGTTTTTCTAACCATTTTTGGGCTTCCTTTGCTGTTTGCCTTCAACAGGAGTTGCTACAGGACGAGTACTCTCCTCTGCTGACTCTCTCCCACTAGACTGATCACTGCCAAGTGAGTCACCATCTGATGGGCTCATTCTAATACAAATTAGAACATATTTGCATAATTAATAAAATTATTATTTCTTGTGATGTAATTTCACACAGGTTTGAAGCACTGACCTGCCCCTGCGTCGGCTGGATCTTACAGCTTTAGTGGATGACCCTTTTGATTTTGGAGTATTGAGATCTCCCCCGTCTGAAGGGGTGGCCTCCTTGACGGGGGCAGGGAGAGGTCCAGGCTCCTGAATCACCATGATGTCATCTTTACTGTGCTGGCCAAGATGTAGTTTGGCAAAATCGAAACCTTTCACACTGGGGGCCTGAAGCTAAAAGCACACAGGGTGTCAGACTGTTACTATGACTGAGGTAGGGGAATACGGCTGTGACTGACATCTAACCTTTTGCCTCTGTTGAATGGTGTTGATAGCATCTGGCTGAAACTCCAGCTTATCTGAACCACACAGTTTCCAGTACAAAATGATGATGATGAATATTGCCAACAGGACAGGGACCACCACACCAACAATGAGCCAGATGCTACTGGTCTGAGTCTCTGCAGGTGGCAGTGTCAGCGTCTCCACAGCTGAACACACAGAGGCAGAAGAAGTGACTGGTACCGATACAATACAAACATATAAACAGAAATAGAGTCCTAAGTGCCTCACATTGAGCCAAAGGCCTCTGAACTCGATGTCCAAGTACGATAGCTGCTCTCTGCAGATCCAAGCGGTTCAGAGCGGCAGCAGTGACCTTGGCAGGTATACGCTCACCACCAGGGCCCTCTACAAAATACAAGATCTCCAGAGGGCGCTCTGCCCCGGAAAGCTTTGCCACCCGCACCACCTGAGATAGAGCACCAGATTTAGCATTTATGGTAAAACATAATTCTAAGTAGTAATAAAATTTCATCTTAAGGACAAAGCAAATTGTAAATACAAATTCTGAACAAAATAGTTAAAAGTTTCCAAAAGTTTCAACAACATCTGCATTCCAAAAGCATTTTGTTAAAAGATGTACACAGATAGTATAGTCAAAGCCGATTTAGTAGCATTTGATTAGTCTAGGTCTGAGTTTGCAGGACAATTTAGGATAATTTGAAAATAGTTTTCACTGTTGAACAACTGGCTTGTCCATGACTGGATTGCCACACTAGTATTTTGTATATAAATCTCTGGCAGTACAACAGTTCTTGTTACCAATGAGTTTGAATTACTTGAAGACTGTTGTTGCCAACTGCTGTAGCTCTCTTCCAGCGTCTTCTGCTGACTCCAATCAGACCTTCTTCCAACAGAAGAGCCAGACGTCTCTCCAATCGAGCTTTAAAACTTCTCTCAGCAACTTGCTGGTCCTGAACACCCAACAAGACTAAAACCACCACAAAACAGAACACATCTTTCATAGTAAACTGGTTGTTCCGCTGGTTTCCTAAATCAGTGATGACTATTGAGATTTTTATTATTGCAATAGATAAACTTTACCTGTGCGAACCCATGTGGAGCGCAGATGATGAGATATGTTGAGCTCTGGGTAATGAAAGGCTGCAAATGACAACAAAGTGTAAGGCATTAATTTACCCCTACAGCCAACCATGTGCAGACTTCATTTTCTTACGCTCTGCAATCTGTAGAGCAGGATATCCAACATAGAAGCTGAATTCAACATGGCTGAGCTTCCTCAGGTGTTCGCTGACCTCTGACCCAGTCAAGTAGCCCCGCCCATCTTTTACTGCAAAAGTAACGTCCACAGGAGCCTTCTGTTGCTTCTCTCTTGTCAAGCCATAGGTGATGTTTAACAACTAACAAAAAACAAAAACAACAACTTTATTACATTGCTAAAATGGTCAGTGGTGCTAATTCTACAATGATAAAGATAGAGTATGACCTGAACACTAATATTGCTGTTTTCATGAGCACGTCTCCGACTCTCAGCATAGGCTATAAGCAAGCCCTTTTCAACTCGCTCACTGAAATTACATACTCTCACATCGATGTGTGATGGCACAAACTGCAGAATGGTGTGGATCTGATATACAAGGTCTGGTACAGTATAGAGAGGTGAGACTGTGGGGATTGGGCCAAAAGTGCGTCCTGTTTGTCGGAGGGCATTGATGACAGACATAGCAGTATAGATCAAGGGTCCAGAGACGACACGGAAAGCAAAACTTGATGGAGTTCTCAGAAACTGTTAAGAGAGAAGATGGAAATCAGCTAAATGATTTAAATCACTTGCATGTCCCAGAGATGTTTCCTAAAATTAAATAAATATTATTTAGTGTTGTTATAGTGAGTTATAGGATAATTACCTGTAGTTCAACTGAGCGGTTGAATTCCCTCTTTAGCAGCTCTCTGACGGGACTGAAACTTGCTGAAGAACCTTTAGAGCTTACTGCACACAAACATCAAAATAATATCACAAGATTTGCATCTGTAGAGTTGTATGGGTTATAAACAAATGTGTTTACCTATTCTGACAAGGTACATCTCTGGCTTGGTGACATTACACAGATAATGTCTTGTGGGGGGGCTAATGCGGGGTGTGGTGACTGGTGGGGCCCTGGTTAGGTTAATCACTGTAATTTGGGTGGTCTTTGCAATTACTTTAGTTGTTGTGGCAAGAGTAGTCTTGGTGGTAGAGGCAAGGGTTGTAGTTGTAGGTTTTTCTGTGATTATTGGAGGCCTTTCTGGCTTTTCAGGATGGGAAGGTGGGCTTTCAGGGGGAGCCATTCGCCCTGTAGTGTTTGATGGTGGAGGGAGTGAGGGTTTTCCCAATATGGGAGTAAAATCTTTAGGCTTAGGTGGGGGAGTAGGTTTGGTGGGAGGCTTGAATTTGCTTGTAACTGTTGGTGAGAGGAGGAGAGGAGGTGTGGGTCTGCTGACCTCAGGGCTCAAAGATGAGCTGGGTGGAGTGGGGAGAAGGTGTGATGGAGGCTGTGTAGCTGTGGGAGATATAGATGGTTTTGTTACAGTGCGTTCTCTTTCCCATTCCTGCTCTCGCTCCCTCTCTCGGGCAAGCAGGTTGGTGTAATACTCCAAACTGTTCATATCAGGGAGCAACAGCTCAGTGGGCTCCAGAGGCATCATGTCTTCTGGATCATAGTCCTCATCCCAGGTGGGGAACAGGTCAGGCTGGATGGGCCTCGCATGGAGTCCTATGATGGGAGTAGAAAGGGATGGCGATAAGCGAGAGACAAGGGGCAATGTGGGCCTGCTGGGGAATGCCGTGTTGTAGGAGACCCAGTGATCACCGTCATCATCATCATCATCATAAGGCTGACTGGGCAGGGGAGTGGCCAGGGCCAGCTCATCCCCATCAGGCACCATGAAGGACAGAGTTTCAACATAATCTCCTGAGCCCCAGGTCTCCTCCAGTGAGGGACCCTGCTCAAGTGATGGGTGGGGAGAGGTTATGGTGGGCTGGCTGTGGGGTGGCAGCGGTGGGGGTAGGCTAGGAGACAGCAGGTCTGGAGGTCTGAGCAGGAGATGGATGCCTTGTGCGCCAGTCTCTGAGTCTTCAGCCGAACTTGTGCTGCCCATGCTACCATAGTACCCATGGTCAGTGATAGGACTAGCAGACTGTTGTCTCAGAGGCAGTGAGGAAGATGGAGATGAGGACTCTGCTGTCCTATTCGTGTTGCGTCTATCTAAAAATCACACATACAAATACTGCAATTAGCTTCTGTGCCCATATTTAAATTGCCTGAAGATTAATATATGCACAGGGTCTGCTATTATTACTATCACTAAACAACAGAGTAAGATAAAAAAAAAATTAAAGCTTATAAGTTAGACGACTCATTTCACTAAATATTTAAATAAAGTTAATAAAGGTCTTACCTAGTTTCCCCTAAATTTTAACCATTTTGAAGAAGTTTCTCATTTTACTCCCTGGTTGGACATGGGCAGCAGATGTATCATGCAAATGGAGGTAATTCCATAACTACATCATCAATGGTGGCATGGTCATTGGTGTAAAACTATTATTTATATTTACCAGAAGTATTTTTAACCAGTAATATTAGTATATAAAGTATATAAAGAAAGACATGTAAACATGCCGTGTGCACTTTGAACTATATATGGGACATATTGCAACTGCAATATAGGTTTAAAAAGACAAATAAGAATGATAATTCAAAATTAAAACATTTTTTGGTTTGCTTGCTTGGAGTCTCAGACTTGACTGAGCCTCTTTCATCCTGTACCAACTCTGTTGCCATAGTGACGCAGTACTGTGCAACAGCATCACGTGCTACGTGACGCTTCATTGGTATTCTGGAGACGACGCCCTCAGATCACAGATACAGAAGGGGAAAGATAGATCAAGATAAAGATAATTCAACTGCCACTCTCTTAAAATGGTTATCATGCTTGTTCATAAAATTTTGTGATTTCAGCTGCTTCTGATGGTGGTCAGATACAATTTCAATTATCTTGTTGGTGTAATATCAGCAGTTAGGTGAAGGCTCAGGTTGTAAACGTGCTGTATGTTGAGAGAAGGTGGTGACTGTGACTCAGTGTCAGTGGGAGGACTAAATGAAAAGTGAAGGTTTCATCGTGACGTTATTTCATGACACATAGTACCACAGTGTGATTTACCTTGTAAAGATATGTCTGCTGACAGCGTGTGGACCACCAGGCCCATGAGCAGCAGTCGTGTGGGGAGTGTTTGCCTGAAGACCATGGCTCCAAGGTCCATCAGGGTACCACTCAGGTGTTGGGGTCCATGTCCTCAAGGGGCCAAGACCACTACACTGTGCCATTAGGGCAGATCAAGGGGCTCTATAAGTGGGACACAAATGTAAGTTGTAGAATGGTTTATCTTAATCACACTGCATTTAAGCAATATGTGGGCTAAACACATTAGAGCCATTTGCTGCAGAAAACATTTTCTAAAATAAACTATATTAGTTATATTATTATTATACTATTGTGTTATAATAAGTCTATCACGTTCCCACACCAAAAAGAACAGTCCCATTACATCTTATATTTCCTGCTGTCTTCAATGTCTTGGGTGCTCTATCAAGTCCACCTGGCATGCATCGATCATGCTCCAGTGAAATTAGCTCCTCCACAGGCCCAAAGCAACCTGTCTTCCCCGGTTCTGTTACCTTCTTGAATGACCCCATTACCGAATCAAGCGGGTAATTAAGATGCTCTCGGGCTCACCCATGACCAGGCCACATGCATTCACTATTTTGCATTGCCATGTCGTCGAGTCCAGCCAATCCACTGTTGTACATCAGCACTAACAGAAAAATCTCAACGGAAAGGATACTCGAGCCGCCTCCCTCTCTGGCTCCGCACAAGCCAGCAAGCCTCCGCTACAACGACACCAGCATCAGCACTGTCAGCCAGAGCTCACACGCAAAACCAACGATTTAAAGACCAGTACTGTCATATATGCAGCCATCGCCTCGTCTTCTTATTGCGACCAGATATAATAACTCAAAGGAGACCATACCTGCCAATGCCATCCTGAAGATGCGGTTAAGGCGCGTCACGCCTCTCACTGGGCACGCTGCGCGCTCCCTGCGCGCTCCCTCCATTTGTGAAAGCGCGTGCTTCCTGACGATTACAATGCTAGCCTGCATCCCCATGTGGTAGACAGCCTATTCGATCAATTAAATGTACCAGCTATAGGCCATGCTTATCATAGCCTTCTATGAATTCCACCTAGAATTAAGTCTCTACAGCTAAAAGAGCAGTCAAACACCGTCAGCGACTGGCTCTATTAATTTTGACCAAATCTTTCATGTCAGGTATTAGTTAAAGAGCTAAACAAAAATCATACTGTAAATATCTGTAATAGGCCTATTCTCACGCTCAACACAAAGCAGGCGGATTTAAATTGTAGGCTAACCCTGATTAAAGTCATGTTTATTGCTACAAAATTTTAGGTTTAAACGGGAAGTAGGTTGCTAAATCAGGTCATAGGGAATCCGCAGGTGTTTCTGATGACAGCGCCACAGCAGGCATGAAGCGGCGGCTCCTCCTGCTTTTGTTTTCCTGTTTGAAGTATCAGGTAAGAAAAATAATGATGTTTAGAATGATTTTAGGGAAAAAATTCAGATGAATTGTCTTATATTTGTAGATGAACTAGGCCCAACTTTAAATCAAACGGAAGAACATTTGTCGGGAGTTTTTACCTTAAGTGGTGAGTTCAGATTTTTCAATAGGCCTTAGTGTGTGTGTAGTCATGGGGCCTTTAAAGTTATTGTGTTGTGATGGCCCTTAGATCCGAAAAGCCCTATACAAGTGTTATGCATTATAGATCTAGCTGGGCTGCGCTCCTTCTTACCTGAGACAGAAGAGGAGACCAGAATAATTGGAGGGGTGGAGGCATCATCTCACTCTTGGCCATGGCAGGTTTCTCTCAGGTTTATCACTATGCCAGCATGTGGAGGGGCCATACTGTCACCACTCTGGGTTATTTCTGCTGCTCACTGCTTCAGAAGGTGGGATTCAATACAGGTATTAATTGTAGTTTTCATTATACAGAATAGAGTGTCCATTTATCTTGTGTTACAGGTACAGTAAACCTTCTTTGTGGACAGTTCTGGCTGGAAAACATGATCTCGAAAATTCAGATGAAAAAGGTCAGAAGGTTAGTTGATCTGTTTTTGGATTACAGGGGATGTCAGTGATAAAACTGTACAATTTAATTCTGAAAAGTCACTTTGAGCCAGTGCAAGTTGTTGACTGGGAGTGTGCTCCATTACTCTTTCTCTCAAATGTCACTTCAAATGAAGGTGGTTGAAGTGAGTAAAATCATCAGTCATAAGGATTACAGCACTCAGACCAAAGAGCACGACATTGCCTTATTGAAGCTGAAGGAGCTGCTCATCTTCAATGACTTTGTGAGACCCATCAACATCTGGATGAGTGAGCTGCCCCTGTTCACTGAATGCACCACCACAGGCTGGGGCTCCACTAGAGAGAGTATGTATGCATGTCACAGTAGCTTTGCCCTCTCCCTTCTGACTGCTTGTGCCTTGTTCCTTAGATGGACCTCGTGTGAACAAATTACAGGAAGTTAATGTCACACTTCTCCCCTCTGAAGTTTGTAACAAATATTATGTTGGTAGAATCTTCGAGACAATGCTTTGTGCAGGAAAGGAAGAAGGTGGTGCAGATGCCTGTCAGGTAACACAGAAACAGACAGGGTTTTTAAATGTTTTTTTTTGCAAAGGATAAATACTTCAGCTTCACTGGTAGGGTCCTGAAAGGTTTAACTTCTGCATAGCATGGGCCCTTTCTTGCCTGGGATCTAATATACAATGTTTTCCAATATCTTATGAAGATGACAGGTGGATTAGCCAATTAAAACAAATATGGATGCTTACAAGAAAAAAAGAAGAGAAAAATATCATAAGAGACTGAAATACATTGTGAATTTCTGCAGAATCAATGAGCGAAGCATCAAACTTTGATTGCGCAATCATGTTTTATTGTGGTAAAGATGTAACCAAATATAAAAATACAGAGATCATTCTGGGTTTACCAGGCAAATCTTTTATCTTAGTCCTGCCTAATCCTGGCTCAATCTGGATATGGGTCCCAAGACTACCCCAGCTTCATTGAAGGATGGACCAAAAGACGATGAATTTTCTATGGGGATCAATAAAGTGTACCCTAACCTCCTTAATGATCCTTTGTTTTTGCATATTTAACTTGGTTATTAGTTTGTATTACACATTAATTCTGCTTAATGTCATTTCTCTCTTAGGGGGACTCAGGAGGGCCCATATCCTGCTTCAATGGAAGCAGGTATGAGCTCGCAGGGGTAGTAAGCTGGGGTGTTGGTTGTGGACGGGTCAAAAAGCCAGGAGTCTACACAAAAATACAGAAATTTGTTCCATGGATCTTTGATGTCATAAGTAAACAGCATTTACCTATTATACCAATTTAAATTGCATACACCTGAACATGCTCTATGTGTCTATATTTCTGTTTTTACAGATGAAGAAAATACACTGTCAGATGATGCTCCGGTGGCAGGTTTGTTTTAGAACAAATTTGAAACATGTACAGATTTCAGAATCTCTTTGCTTTTCCAGTAGAAGACAACTGTGGAAAGCTCCAGGGCAGAGGGTGTGTGAAAGTCCCACTCACTGCAGCGTTGCACCAGTCCCAGGATGGTGTTGTATCTGTGCAAAACATCAGCGAATCCTGTCCATTTTACTGGCCCTGGCAGGTCAGTATACAACAGGACGGACACCACTACTGCAGCGGGACCCTGATCAGTCAGCAGTTTGTCATCACGGCCCATCACTGCCATGTACGGTAGGAAGAGATATTCAAGTGCTAGACTCTGTGATATCATTACGTTAAAAAATTGCATCAATGTAGCCCGGTATTTTTGTGTGAAGACTTGTTAAAGGGACTTTGATCTGGACACTTTTTTTTTTTTTACTTTTTCCACCTGCTGTTCTTCAGTGCTGGGGACACAGTGGTTTTGGGAATACATGACATCAGGTATTCTTTATTACAAAGTAGTCCTGTAGTGAGAGTTATCAACCTACCACAAGATGGCAGCTTTCCTCCAGGTGCTGACCTGTCCCTGATCCAGCTCGGCATTCCTGCTAGACTTGGTACTGACCCTAATTAAAACATAAGTGCAACAGGAGATATATTTAAACATATTTTTTTCTTCAGGCAGAAATGTGGCTCCAATATGTGTCCCTGATCAGGATGAGGATGGTGATTTGGATCCTAGCTGGCTTTGTGCAGTGACTGGATGGGGGGCAACTAAGGCTACAGGTTAAATGTATTGCACATCAACTTATTTGTTTTTCAGTATTCATCATGTCAATGTGTACAGGAGGTGTGAATCCTAACCGGTTGCACCACGCTGCTGTGACGTTGCTTAACCAGACCACCTGTAGAGAGAAGTGGGGAGAAGACATGATCAAAGACTCTCATGTATGTGCTCATCCTGCAGCTTCTTCATCCTGTCTGGTAAACTCATTTAGCAAACCTATTTTTATATGAAACATGGAGCTGTAAAGGACCAGTAGCCCATGTTACTTGTTTCTGTTACCCAGTGTTTATGTACTTCAGGGCGACTCGGGAGCTCCTCTGTTCTGTCGAAAGCATGGTGCCTACTTTCTGTTTGGAGTGGCCACATGGGGCAGCAATCGATGTGATGAACATTTTCCAGCAGTTTTCACCAGAGTGCCACGTTTCTATTCGTGGATTTCTGATAAAATAGGAGACTATGAAAGCCTCCATTAGAAGACCTCTCAAATGCGTTTGTCAGTAACCATTTTCAAAACCAAATTGGTTCCTTAACATACCCAACAAGCTTTTTTTCTCTTTTAATTAAAGTATAACTGATTATTTGACCTGGCAGCATGACAATCATTGACTGTGTTTCCCACATGAATACAGATAATTATGAATATATGGAAAATACAACACAAGAAAAATAACTTGTACTAGAACATTTTTACTGTATATAATAAAATAGATGGACATCAAGATAAACCACTCACAAAAATAAGGCAGATAAAAAAATAAAACTGGTCAATTGAAATTACTCCATTTAAGACTAGGCAGTTCACTTGTAATTCTGAATCAGCTGAGGTAACGGATGTGATTGAACTGCAACATCTCAACTGTCTTCAGACTTCGTTGGCTTCCCCATTTTTGTCATCAGCCTATAATTACATTAAAGATGGTAAAATATGTGAATATGTTATATTAGGTATATCTTGAAAGACTGACTGACTTTGTGGTCTGATGTGTTTGGTGGTGTTGCCTCCAATTGTGGATTAGGCTCGTATACAGGGTTAGCGAGGCCGTGACCATTTATTTCTGCTGAAGTATCATCTGCAGCATCTTCCTCCTGTCATAATAACACGCCATTCAACACTAATAAAATTCATCAAAAAAAAAAAACACAAAACAGGTTCACTACCTTAAAATAGTGAAACCGGAAGGGTTTGGCATTTTGTTTGTAGAAATGTGTACCAACAAAAGCAACTCCGGCTAAAAGAGTGACTAGCAGCACTACACCAACCCCCAGTCCTGCCTTGTGTGCTATATGCATCTGTTGAACCAAAAAACGATAAGCTTCATGTCAGATTCAAATAAAGATAACATAATCTCCCAAGTATTAAATACTACCTCTGGCTGAGTAGGTGGTGCCTTCAGGGGCCCTTGAAGGACATGAATAATCCCATTTGAAGCTAAAATGTTAGCGCTGATGACAAAACGGTCATTGATGTACTGGGATGACTAAGAAGAAAAAAACAAAACAATTGGACCATGTAAATATTATTCACAATGTTAATATAAACAGTGTTTATTTTATTACCAGAGAGGACGGGTCCTGCAGATCTCTAATCCCTAGAACAATAAGGCTTCCAAAACGGTTTCTGATCCGAGTGCCATTTGGCAACTGGTCCAAAGACACAACACTCCCCTCCAAAAGGTGGAACTCAATATCTTGTTGGGTTAGAGTCTGTAAGGACATGTATTCATTCAAAGATGGCAAAGTCTTACAACAGTACAAAGGACTTGGACTAACCTGGTTATTGGCCAGCCCACTGTTATCTGGTACAAACAGAGTGGACTGCATTGTGAAGTTATTGAGGCGCATGACAAACTGTTTGCCCAAAGATGAAACCTCTGAGTAATTGAAGATTTGCTGTAAATATTAAACGACAATAAAAAGTGTTATATTATGTTGAATGATGGATAAAATATGCATGTTATACACTGCACAACACCAAGGAGATGACTCACTGAGAGAAAATTGGAGAATTGTGGAGTAGATCTGAGAACCTGGAGTAGGGTTCCCGTGCAACTCAAGCCATCTCCAACATAACCCACTTTACACTCACATTTCACCTCTGTAACAAAGTCATTTAGAAATACTTGTAACGCAAACAGAAAAATATCATTGTTTCTTACCCTTAATTCTGTAGCAGAAGGTGTCCCAGGTTTCACCCAGATCTTTGCGTACTCCGTAGTCCACAATGCCCACATGTCCAAAGCCACATTTGGGGTTAGAGTAGGTGGTAGGGTAGGCCACTCTGGCCTGGTCTAGCCAGCCAGCAGCACACATGTTCAACCCACCCTTTATAACACAGTGCATTATTGATTTTAAGTGTATTGTCGTACTGAGAAATACAGACTGCAGTCCCACCTGCTGAGCATATGACAGCTGATTGTAGGTTGCCAGGCGCGCCCCTTCTTCACCACAGGCCAGCTGGGCTTGTGTGTAGTTCAGTTTGTACTGACCTTTAGCTGAGCGGAGGTGAAAGACACCAAGCATTGCATCTAAAACAACATATTATGTAATGCAAAAAACACACACTAAGGAAAGATGATGAATGGGGCCCACACCTTCAAAATGAAGATCGGTGCATTTGGCGTTCCGGTGACACTGTCCATTGTTTTGGACACATCGACTGATGGGCAGCTGCTTAAGCTCACACGTTATTCCATCTCCAATATAGTTGTTCTTACAACTGCATCTCCTCTTTCCCTGATGTTTGGTTGACAGACAATATTAATATTTCAGTTGTATCTTTGAGATAACGTGGGGATTATACTGGTACATGTCTCACCGGTGCAGTCATGGTGCAGGTGGCATGTTCATGGCATTTACCATTGTCCTCTGCAGCACAGGGGTCAATAGGCTGGCAGAAGTAACCATCACCTGAATATCCCTTTAGACAGGTGCAGCTCACCTGGTCTCCTTTCTGAGAGCACTTTGCTGTTTGAGCACAACCTCCATTCCAGATCTGACACATGGCCACTACTGTTGAAGACAATACAGTTTTTTGTATAAATGCATGTTTTACCAGTTCTAGACAATATGGTCTAAAACATATGTTTATTAGTACTCACTTGCACATGTAAATCCATCTCCTTCATGAAAAGGACGGCAAACACATGAGTTGTTCATTTGACAGACGGCTTTGGGAGAACATGGTGGAGAACATGTATATACCTCAGCTGGAGAAAGATTAAAAAACAACATAGTTCATAATTAAGTTGAATAAATATATATTAAAAAGTATTAGGACTCTGTCATACCAAGTTGTGTCTCACAGCGTTCTCCAGTCCAGCCCTCCTCACAGAAACATAAGCCTGTTCCCTTACGGCCGTCATCACAGGATCCATGTTCAGTACAGTTACACACTAAATGTAAAAAAAAAAGTAGACCACCTAGTGAGCAACAACTTAACCAGATCTACTGCAAAAACGGTGAATGACAGTAAGACCTTACCTTTGCAGGTGGGTCCATAGAAGCCTTTGCTGCACAGCTCACATGCAACACCATCAAAACCTGGGTTACATGTGCAGGTGCCATTACCCAGGTGCCCATCATCACATTTACCTTGATTACTGCAAGTGGAACCTTCACCACCTGGACAAGCTGGGCAGAAAGAGCGTGTAAAGGGTATTTTGTACCCTTTACAAAATAACAACTGTGTCCTTATTTAATCATTACGTGTACCTAGACAGTCTCGTCCGAAGTAACTGAGGCAACACTTTGGCCTCCAAAAAGTAATGGTGCAGACACTGCGACAGCCAGAATTCTTTGTGACATAATGTGTTGGAAGGTCACATTTTTGTGTTTCCTGAAAGAATAAATACAGTCAAATAAATTGTTTAAAAAGATCACATTCATTTAAAGAAAACTGCATATATGGATACCAACCTTAAATTTTGAACCTTTCGGACAACGAGAAGACTGTGATGAGCATAAGCCACAGTCTGTCTAGCAGACAGACAGAAAAAAAAGCACATAAGATCACTATGCTCTTTCTGTCACTACTTTTACAAACATACACAACTCACTGTGTGGTCAAAAGTGCCCTGCTTGTCACAGCGCCCCCCAAGGCTCGGTGGAGTCAGTAGACAGTCAATCCCATAGGCTACACCCACATTAAACATAAGATGTCTTTGAATGATCCGACAATTTTCATTCACGAAGACCTCTCCCTGGTTAGACACAGATTATTAAAACCACATGCATTTAGTCCCACTGGTTTAGCTCTTGTGCCCATACACCACTTTGAGGCTGATCTAGCTTAGCAGGGTTTGGCCTGGTTGGTACTTGTATGGGAGACCCATGGATCTAGGGGAGACCACTGAGAATTACAAATGCTATAGAGTGTGTCCTTTTGCCAAGTGCTATAGTGGTGCAGCAGTGGTTTTAGTGTCTTTAGGCAAGATGTTGTGTGAGTATTGGTTGTGGTCGGAGGGACCAGTGGTGCAGATCGACAACCTCACTTCTGTCAGTCTACCCCAGGGCACCTGTGGCTACAGTATTAGCTTACCATCAAGTTTGGGTTGAATGAATAATGTACAACATTTGGGCATCTTAAAAGGGACTGTCTAATTCCAATTCATTATTATTATTAATACTATTATTATTATTAATGAATACACTCACAATAGCATCTGAACCTCCACAGGTAAAAGAGAGTGATGAACCCTGGACTGTTCGAGCAAGATCCAAATGAACCAAGCCTTCAGCATAAATCTGTACAAAAAATAACAGTACAAAATATGCAATTAATGTCTAAAAATAAATACTATAAAGACTGATAAAAACATGCAAACCTTTTGGCTGTGTACAATATGGTATTTGAGATATTCCTGTAGCTGAGCGCGGTTCTGTGGGTGATACAGGAAGTCCTTTTGGTCCTGGGGCAGAGAGGCCATTGCACCATCAGACGGCATGAAGATGGTAAGAGGCTGGTTTATTTCTTCACGCAGTAATTCCATCACCCCTGTGTCCTAAAATATATGGGCACAAAATCAAAATAGACAAATTAGTTCAAATCCAACATTCAAGTGTCTTACCTCTAGTACTTTGACAAAGGTTTTGTAACCATTTCGCTGAGCCACATCAGTGAGGTTTAACTGTGAGAGGAAAAAGGAATATGTTTATTTAACTACAATAAATAAAGTTGAGATTTGCTTAAAAAATAAACATTACATTCTCATCCAGCTCTTTCAGTTGGTCATCATTTGGTGAAAACAAAATATTGTCAACCTCATGGAAGATACCATTCACACTGACACCATCACTATAGGTCACATTGGCTTCATTTATGAAGATATTTCCCTGAAGGTAAATACACAGATAAACCAGATAATATGTCACTTGAAAACTTATGAAAGTCTTTTATCTACTCAAAAATATACTAGTCATTATTAGCAATTACTTGTGATGATCGTGTCTTCAGGACATAGCCAGACAATGTAGTGAGGTTTCGTGGTTGACTGAAGTAAGAAGGCCGAAGTGTGTAACACATGACAATGTGGCTGCGCAAAAATGTCCCAATCAGCTCTTTATTTTTGTTTGACATCATAGCTTTAACCTGTAAAACAAAGCCATTTTAATTTCAAGAGGACGTCATGATAAAGTAATGCATGATGAGTGGTACTCTCATTACCTTCTTGTCATTTTTAGCTTTGCTAAAAGCTTCTGTGGTTGGTGTGAAAACAGTAAAGGGGCCTCGACCTTTAAGAGAGATCTCAACTATCTAATAGAAAACTCAAGTTAAATTTGTTACAGGACATACATGAGATTTCTATTATTTCATTTCTAACCATCAGGCCGAGGTAAAAGTCTCTGTGCTTTCGAGACAGGAGTTCCTGCAGGAAGAGCAGTGGCATTAGTTCAAATTAAGTTGAAAAAATAACAACTTACTCTTAGCTCCTTACTTTTGCTACAGTTCCTCGACAGGTCAGACCATCTCCAACGTAGTTAAAATGACAGGTGCATATGCGGACATTAGGTCCAGTTGTATTGCAACTAGCATACCTGTGACAACCTCCATTTTTCTTTTGAATGTTGGTAAGGACAAAAAAATACATATTTAATAAGTGACCACTTTGTTATTCAAAATATTAAACATTCAACACACCTTTTGACACAAGTCAGTCATCTTACAGTTTTGTCCATCACCTTCATAACCCTCGCGACAGACACATGACGTCTGTGAAAGTGCACACAGTCACTCATTAGTCAGTCATATCAGACACTGTGCCTACTTTGTTTACCACAAGCTACTGCTGCTCACTTTGTTTGGTCCAACGTGAATACATTCTGCTTTAACATTGCAGCCCCCATTGGCTTCCAGACAGGGATTTATCTCTAGAAATAAAAAAAGATTCCTAGCATTGCAGATTTCTTAAATCTCAGACCTAATTTTAATATAAAGTTGAAGTTCATACCAACACACACAAATCCATCACCAGAGTAGCCAGTTTGACAGACACACTGTCTTTGTCCAGGGCGGGTCCTCTTGCATGCTGCATAAAGACTGCAGTCTCCATTATCAACAGCACAGGGGTCTTTAGCTGCACAAAGCCATATTATATTACCACCAGAAACATATTTAAAAGTTTATTTGCTTACTACTCTGTATTTTGGTGTTACCTTGACATGAAGTCCCATCTCCCTCAAAGCCTGCAGCACATAGGCACTGAAGTCCAGATGGTCTGATCACACAACTAAGTCAAGAACAAAAGAAATGCCTCATTTTATGGAAATTCACAGTGAAATTTTACAACTAATTAGCAGAATGTTGTTTTTTTTTTAGAAGGATACGAAAGACAGTGAAACCTACTTTGCACTACTGTGGCACTTAGCAGAGCCACATAACTCCTCACTTTTGAATTCAATTTCTGTAAAGAATTAAAGTATAGAGATAAGCGTTTTCATTTGATGTAAATGTTCTTATTTCTTATGTTTTCATTTAGTAATTTGTCATACTTTCATCACAAAAGATCCCTCTCCAACCAACGTCACACTCACATGTCCCGTCTCCCTTTATGCCTTCATTACACTGGCCATTTTTACATAGACACTCTGCACAAATACAATGCTTAAGTTATCATCGTAACATTATTTAAAGTGAAAAACAAATAAAACATACCCTGGTCACAGTGGATGCCATATTTTCCGTCTTCACAGTTTTCACAGGCTGTGCCATTAAAACCCTTAGTACAAACACAGAGTCCTGTCCCATTTGTTCCGTCAGTGCATTGTCCATTACCAGAACAAGGCTGACTCTTCGGACCAGGACAGGGCTCACAGTTCTCCCCAAAGAACCCAGAGCAGCATTGTGGTTCCTGAGACGAGACAGTTCATTGTT
Source organism: Boleophthalmus pectinirostris (assembly GCF_026225935.1). Lineage (NCBI taxonomy): Eukaryota > Metazoa > Chordata > Actinopteri > Gobiiformes > Gobiidae > Boleophthalmus > Boleophthalmus pectinirostris. Next base: position 22,265,357 of record NW_026571133.1, on the reverse strand, counting down.
GGATAACAGTAAAACTGCATTATAAATAATATAGAAACATACTGCTTTAGTCTTGAGGCACACTGCTTTGCAGCCAACCATCCGCAGACGTTTATCTTCAAATGCCCGTGTTAATAAACAGTTCTTCATTTTTTGAGAGTTCTAAAGTAAATGAGAGGTACATTTTTAATCTTAAGGTAGACTAATTAATTGAAATAAATCACATATCACACACATAGCAAACACACACACACAGCAAAAATAGCTTACATCTGAGAAATAGCCATTTGGACAGCGTTGTCGTGGAAAAAAACAGTCTTCACAGTTTCCCTAGGGATGAAAAAAAAGTATTTTTATTAGAAATATTTAGGAAAGAATTGTTTTTTTATAGGTGTTACCATTATTTTGAGAAACTTCGTCTTGTCACAGCGATTTCTGTTAATTTGCAGAACAGACATCAGTGTATGGATTACTCCTCTTCCACTTAATATATTTGAAGAATTTATAGAAGCATCATTAATGAACAACTGAAGAGGAAATAAATGAAATAATGCATTGGTAACACATTTGGTTCTGATAATGATGTAGTTATTCTATTTTCATCAATGTCTCACCTTTCCATCTCGTGGGAAAATGCCGAGTTGGAAGGAGGGGCCCAGCATCGTTGGTTTATAGCCACCCATTTGTAGATCCGTCTTCAAAAGATATTGTGTTGGCACCACATGGTAGAGAGTTGTGTTTATATCCTGCATTTAAAAACTACTTAAGCATAAAGCTGTACAACTAAAATTACAGTGATTTCTGACTGAGTGACGCACCAGGGCACTTGCAGCCATGCTCTTGAGATAAACATTGATAGCTGTGTCTGTTGGAGCAAATATAGTGAAATCATTTCCTTGTTCAATTTCTTCTGTGAGGTTATACTCCTGTAAAAGATAACAATGAACATTAGAATTCCAAATATTCTAATTAACAAATTAACTATTAACTTGATGAACACATTTGTACATACAATAAGATGTGATCTAAACAATGACAAGTCTGGTCTTAGAGCAAGTGTTGCCAACAGGCCTTCACTCAACTTTCTGTCAGGAAACAAAACCTAAAGAAAGAAACATTAACTTAAACTTAAGCACCACAATTTTGGTGGTGTTTTATACAGTCAATTTTTATATTTACCTTATCAATAATATGAATCAAACCATTGGTGGCAGCTAAGTTAGGTATAGTTATTGCAGCTCCACCCACAGTTGTCACCTGAAAAGATAAAATAGCAAGAAGAAGGGGAAAAAAGTAATTTTTTGATCAATTTACATTTTTTCTGTAAAATCAATTAAAAATAAGACTATAATAGTATAGAGTATAATAGTGGGAGAAAGTCATAAGAAAATATTGGCACCTCATACCTCATTGGACTTTGAGACAATTAGAGTAGTCTTTAGTTGTGAAGTGACAGATGAGATATTGTTGAGGATATATAATGGAAAGTTCCCTGGTATCATATGATTTCTATTCAAATACAGAACAGGCACAAATAAAATACAATATGAGCATTGCCATAATGACACAAATTATAAATTTGCTGTAACCTGACAAGGCTTGGCAGGTTTCCCTTTGACATCCAAAAGTTTCTGTCCTCTAATGACAAACTACCAACAGCAGTTGCAGCTGGGATGAGAAGTGTGATATTATTGTCAGGCTCAGACAGAGACACTCCAGATGACTTAAACACAAAGATGGGATCACACAGAAATCAACCAGGTCAGATTCACTATTACACTGAAAACTTAAAGGTGCACTGTGTAACTTTTGGTGGAGGGTCTGTCACCAACTACTCTCCAGGGAGATGTTGCTTGGAATGTTCCACAGTATGTCATTACATTTATTTATCTCTACAAAGACAGCAGGTAATGCCATAGGGCCAAGTTACATGTCAAACTTATGGAGAGGTGCACTGTGAGTATGACGAGCCTACTCACAATATGAATGCAAGTTTTGAAGTCAATAATGTTACTCATGTTATTAAGTAAATCTAAGATGGATATGTTTAATGCCATATTGGGACATTCCACACAAAGCGATGACGGATGGCGGAACCTGGACCAGAAAAGTTACACAGTGCACCTTTAACCACACAACATGTAAATTTACAGTGATCCATGTGTAGAACTCTGATGCCCCTGGGAGGATGGAAAGTTCCTGAAAAAGATAAATCACAATCAAATGTTACTTTTTCCAGATTAAAATGTACATTTACTATTGTATCTGTATTAAAGGCGTACATGCTCCAGTGAACCATAACAGATGTGTCCATCTCCAATGTAGCGTTCGTCACACACACACCTCCACTCAGAGGATATAAGACGACAGCTGGCCTTTGAGACGAAGAACATGAGATTCAAATATATGCTAAAAAAAGCGTGATCACGCGTTATGGTACTCACAAGGTAGTGACAGCCCCCTGTGGTCGTCACGCAGGGGTTAACAGCCTCACAGTCAAGTCCATTTCCTTTGTATCCAGATTTACATGTACAGTCACTCTGTGAACAAAATTAGAGCAGGCAGGTCACAGCATACTTTTCATTAACCTTTTAGTTACATAGTAGTGACAGTTTGTGGTGGGAGTTCTACCTGTCCAGGGCCAATATAGATGCAGGAGGCATTAGCGTGGCAACCTCCTCGCTCAGGAGCCTCACAGTTGTTGATTGGCTGGCAGTCATCTTCTCCATCATCTTTCCACCCAATGAGACACTGACAGGTGCGAGACCCCACACCTGTTTTTATGCATTTAGCCTGCAAAGGACAGGTGCAGATAATCATTTTACATGAACTATCAAGGTTATAAAATACTCTTTTGATATTTTACAGCTGATGCCATCAACATTCACTGGGTTTACTGAACCTCTGTTACTCAAGTTAGAACCTGAGCTTTATTTGAACACAGTCTGACCAGAAAGAGCTGATTTGGTTGAAAGTACAAAAGGTGAGGTGATTTGTGCTTTTAAACAAGTCTCTCACACATAAAATTACAATCACAAGCTAGTTAGCCAACAGTTTTTGAGTTAGTCACATTTTTGTTGAAAATCAAACACTTAAACGGGACAGTGAACACTGATATTGATCACAGTCACCTGAAAATGTGTTGTTTAAATCCATTTAGTATTTTTCTTGAGTTTGCTAATGTGTGCACTGTGTCACACACCCTCATGTCACTGCAAAGTATTAGTGGATATTTACATTAACACTGCAGCCTCCTCGCAAAGGTAGTGCACAGGGGTCTGACTCTACACAGGTGATGCCGTCACCATCGTATCCAGGTTTACACACACACCTAGAAAACAGACGCAACAGAAACCCAATGAAAGAGACTGCTCGCTGGTGCAGATGCAGCAAATGAGCACCACTCACCTGACGTTCCCCTGGCTGAAGTCACAGTCTGCATGGGCGTGGCAGAACTGTGCATTAACACCACAGGGAACAGTCTGCCTCTCACAGAACAGCCCTGTGAAACCCTTGGCACAAGAGTTTGGCTTACAGCGGCCATCAGACTTTGCACGGTTGTCACACTGTCCATGAATACAAGGACATGCTACAGACAGACAAGCAAGCAAATGAAAAAAGTCCCCCTGTGACATTTTTCCAATCTAGTGAAGCTTTGATCTGTCTTACTTTTATCACAGTTTGGACCATGTTTATCAGAGGAGAAGCAGTACTGACAGCGAGAACCTCTGAAGTTTGGGTCACATACACATGTACCATTTCCAGATAGACCATCAAAACACTGAACAAAAACACTTCAGAACAAACAATGTTTCACACAAATAGATACAATATGTTACTGTTTAACAGACCTGTCCATGTCCAGAGCATGGAGTATTATATCCTCCAGGACAGGGGCTGCACTCACGACCATAAAACCCAGAGCAGCAGGCTGCAGTCTGTAGAAACACAACAGCTCAATACAGCAATATGCAATAACATCAGTGTAAAGTATTTACCACGGTGGTGAGGTTGCACATTGGCATACAACCAGTGGCTGGAAAACTGACTGGAGGCTGGCCTATATTCAAAGTGTAAACACATCCAAATGTGGCTCCCTTTACAACAAAATAGCAAAATATACATGCTCAACATTACATCTCCATGTTCAAGATCAGTCAGTAGGAATATATTATATAACTTACAGCAAAATCTCCAGATGGACATACAGTCATTTTTACTTTCGAGCAACTGGTGCAGTTAGTCTGAAAAAACAAAACCACATGTTGTGTATGTCATCACTACTACAACTCAGTAGTTCCCTTCTGAAGATATAATGTTGGTTACTAAAAGATTAAGCTCCAAACCTTGATGATTTTGGTTACAGTTATGTCACACCTGTGTGGAAGGATTGGTTCAATGGAGGCTGGAGTTAAGACCTTGTCCACTACATACAATCGCCCATTCTTCGCTTCTACCGCTGCTTCCAAAACAGCAGCTTCCTTTATCAAAATCTGACCCTGGCAAAATGGAATAAAACATTAATGCTCTGAAAGACCCAGATGTCATTTTCAGCATGTAGCTTTTTCTTATACAAAAAAAAAAAACAACCTACAGTTTCATTGACATAAATTGTCAGAAGTTGATTGGCCATTGTAGTGAGCCTGGGGCTGGACACAGCATTGTAAATCTCCAGCTTCAAATGTAAAGTTTTATCAGTTGTAAATAGCACACTTAAAAACAAGAGGAGATCACGTGCATGTACTTACAGATGTGGCCTGAACAATGTGGTTTCTTAAGAATTCAATCAATTTTGTGCGACCCTGAAACATTAAATATTTTAAGAGGAGGTTTTTATTTCAAGGTAATAAAACTTAAATAAAATTAAATAAACAAGTTCAGTATTACCTCTGTGCTGGTCAAGTACTCAAACTGACCAGGTCCCATTCTATCAAAGGCAGAGGTGACAGGAGCAAAGACAGTGAGTGGACCAGATGTGTCCATCTGAGACCACAGGTCAACAGACTATAAAGAGATCAGTATTAAATAAATAAAATCAAGATGTAGTTCAATATTGTAACACTACAGACTAATATATTTATTGTATTATTACTTTTATAGTATCAACAGAAGTGGATAAAAAATATCACTTAGCAACAGGGTTATAATTATTCTCCATACTTCTAATAAGGCTTGGAATTTGGAAAACTTGTTGTAGTCTGAAATAATCTTCATCAGATTTTCCTGTAAAAATCAAATATTAAATGACTTTAATGAAATACAAAGTACAAGTACACTATTCTTAGTTGTCATTACCTGTGGATCACTCTCAACAGTTGGTGAGACACTGTCCATGACTTTGTTAATGAGATGAATCATGCCATTTGAAGCCACAATGTCTGACTGTAGAATGGAAGCTTTCTTCCTGCTGCCATGAATACGAATTTTTGTCTGAGCATAATAACACATCAGTACACATTACTGGGTACAGTTCTTGAAAAAAAAAAAAGTTTTCATATCTCATATCTTACCCCATCAGAGGTGTCTGTTTCAGCAGACTTTCCTGTCAGAGTGTAGAAGATATCATGTCTCTTCAAGCTGTCTAATGGCATCATACCAGCAACCAGGTGCATCTTGCATAAGTTTTTAGCTTTGGTGATGTCTCTTGTGAGAGATTTTACCTGTGGGAAAGGGGGCAGAAACATTGTGACATTTTTTTTTTTTAATTATAAGAATGAACTGTAACCAGTCTCGTAATAAGATTCTCACCAAGCCTACACTGAAACCTTTATTGACTGGCACAAAAATAGTGAAAGGACCCAAGTTCTCCAAAGGCCACTCTAGAGTGTCTACAGAAAAGAAAGTGCACATAATAAATTTAAAGTAAATAGATTAATAATCTGAGAGTTGCAATGTCATGGTACTACCAAAAAGAGTGAGGGCGTTGCTCAGCTGACCAAGCCACTTTCCAGCAGGTTCAGAGTTTAACTCTTTCAGGCGCTGGACAATATTTCCATAACAAACCTTACCACTACCAATGTACCCCGGGAGGCAGGTGCATCTGAATGAACCAACAACATGTCTCATTTCACACATATTTAAGCTCCAATCAATAAAATTTTTAAGAGGAACATACTCAACCCTTTCCGGTCCAGTGGTGGAGCATGCTGCATTTTTGTCACATGAATCTAGTCGACAGTGGTCTTTGAGGCTACAGCGGCCGTCAACCAGGTTTTCAAAACCCGGAAGACACTCGCAGTGAAACTACAGCATAAAAAATTTTATGATGTCCATATTAGAAAATATCTAAGTAAATAAGTCTGTTTCCTCTTACCTTACCGGGTCCGCCATAAACACAGTGAGTAGAGTTTGCAACGCAGCCTCCCTGGTTGCTTTGACATGGGTTGACGGCCATACAGACACGCCCATCTCCACTGTAGCCCTGGATACAGGAGCACAGGTGCAGGTTTGGGCCCGTGTGGAGGCAAGTGGCCTGGGCATGGCACGGCTTCATATCACAAGGGTTGATGGCTGAGAAGACAGACAGAACAGTACAGAGTACGCAACATCAGTCTTTACAGTAGTAGTACTGAGTATTGATGATTTGCTTTGTTACATCTGCTTGCATATATTGCTCTTAATCACAGCTTTATCTCTCATTGAATTTAAGTTGTGATAATGACAATTGTTGTTTATTGTTTAAAATACTGTAATTTTTTTATTATTATTATTTGTTTGTTACATTTTTAAAGTTAAAATCCAACTGCAAATCAGTAGAATAATCAAATTTCACCAAATAATTACAACTTACTTGTGTTGGTGATTACCTTTTAGTTTGGTTATTTCTAAATATTACATGTTTTAAAAAAGGTGAACTCACAAATGCATTCAGAGTTTGCACTACCCCGTCGGAATCCAGGAAGACACTGACACACCAGCTGCCCCGTCCCGGTCTCCTCCATACAACGAGCGCTTGGCCCACAATTCAGGGCCCGACATTCTGGCAGCTCTAAAAATGAACCAAACATTTCTTTTAATTTGTATGTTGTGGGTTTCCCTTGTGTGTTTGTAAGTTTGGTAACATATTATAATAACTACACTAGAATTAGCCTTAATAAAGAATAAACAAAGACTTAAAGGTTTAGTAACTACTTAATTAATACCCTAACCCTTACTTTGTGTTAACCGTAACAGCTTAGTTAAGTTGTTACTAAGCTTGAATTATTCTTACAAATTTATTTGTTCATTATGAATTAAATCTTTATTTATTCATGCTTTATTACAGATAATAAATGTGTAATTAAAAATATGGTAAATATATTTCTTATTATAATTATTTCTTATAAATCCTGAAGTTACCTTGGTTACACTGTGGTCCCATGTATCCAGAGAAACACATACACTTTCCGGATCCTGTCATACCAGCATCACACAGACCATGGACACAAGAGCACACTGAAAAACAAAACCCAATCCAAAGTCAATAATAATAAATCACCACTGCAGCACTACACTAAAAAAACATCGTACAATGTACATTTGGATTGCCCAGTCAATAAAATAATTCATAATAGCAGTATTCTAAAATATAATATATTTCTAGGGAAATACTACTGAAGAAAGTGAAAGAGTACCTGAACTGCAAGTGGGGCCGTAACGACCAGCTGCACACTCCTCACATGCTGTACCTGCATAGCCCTCCTGAAACCAAGGTTCAATACGTTTACTGTACATCCAGGTGAATGTGATTTTGTTGGGAGCATGTTGGTACCTGGCAGATGCAGGTGCCATTTCCACCGAGTCCATCAGAGCAGACGCCTTTGTTGCTGCAGGGTCGGCTGGCTTCTTCTGGACACTCTGAAACACACAGAAGAAGTAGTCTGCCAAAGTAACTGGTTTGGTGCAGGAAACACCCACACTCATTTCCTGTCTTTTCCAGTCCTACACTTCAGTTTGAACTTGTATTTTCCTGTTTGTTTTTCCAGGTAATTTCTCTTGATTACCTGGATCTGGCACCCTGAGTGACCCAAAGGGGGCTGCACCTTAGTGACAATCAGAGACAGCAGCACTTTCCTATTCTGCTGAGTGAGGGGTCTACAGCCAGGAAGGAAGAGTCACTTCCTGTAGGACACTGGGTTAAATCACCCTTAAAAAGGGGTTTACATAAGAAAACTGGACAATTGTCTTTGCTTAAACACCTACATACACTTTATGTAAGAAACTTTTTCATGATTAAGAAAACCATTTAAAAACAACAAAAACAAACAAACAAACAAACAAACAGTTATTCTATTTCAGTGCTCACCCATGCAGTCTGGACCCCAAAAGCCTGGACAGCACATTTTGGTCTCCACCTCTTGGTAACACTCAAATGAACAGCCACTGATGGATAATTTCAGGGAGTTTGTTTTGATGTTATACCTGCGCACATGTCAGGGATAAATAGTTATTACAGGTTTTCTCTTGGCATGATGTCAGAAGTTACTTTTCATACTTGCAGTCTTTTAGAATGGTTTTAGGTGCTCGTTTGTATCCCTGAGGACAAGGAATCAACATGCTGATGCTGCAGGAGTGACAGGCCGTCCGAGTGTGGAGGAGCGTCGAGTTTGAGCAGAAATTCTACATAAAGTGATGGGTTAAAGGTCAAAATGGATTTCACAGTAAATAGGAAAAAAAACAAAACAAAAAAAACCCCTCAAAACATCAAGTTGAATCAATGAACACCATTAAAAAAATAACTTGGCATGATACTCTTTCCCAGTGACAAAATCTGTACAAGGGCATAAACAGGAAGTACATAATAGTTTCATCTGATCCACCCCAGAAACACAACATTTAGTTTTCCAAGCAAAACAACTGGACACCTAGCCCAATTTCAAATACTGTCCAAAACAATAATAATAAAAAAAATTACGAAGAAGTGAAATTATAATTTTTTTTTACAGCTCTGTGTTATAAATGTAAATGTTTAGCAAATTAGGCAGTATATACAGCATAGGGTCTGTCAAAAGCTTTTCTCCATGGAGATGTTATTGCTTTGTCTGGAATGTGTTCACAGTATAGTATTACCTTTTTATCTTCATGGAGACCCAACCAGACCAAGTTACAGGTCAGATCTGTGAAGAGGCAGCCCCGCTCACAGTCAGAATGCCTGTTTTTCTAGGTATTTTTCTAACTATAAAACTACCTGTAATTAAATAAATGTAATGTAGAGTTGTTTAATGTTATACTGTGGAACATTCCAGGCAGAGCAATGACATATGCATAGAAACAACCCGGTGATGGCCCTAGAACCAAAAAGTTACATAGTGCACCTTGGAGAAACAATCCAGAAATATTGCACACAGTACAAATAACATGTACATTAAGTTGTTTCTTCAAAACCAATAGAATGTCTTTACCTGTGGTTTTGCAGCAGAGGCTCCATGGTTCATAAAAATGAGGCTGAGCAACAGTAGACCCCTTAAAGCTGCCTCCATACTTGTGTCTCGCTCTGAGCCCAATGGACGGCTCTCTCTTTTAACATCGCAGCCTCCACCTCCTCTTCCTGCTCTTCCTCCTGTTTCCTGGAAAAGTCCAAACTCAAAGAAACCTGATGAATCAGTTTTCGAGACATTTAACCTCACTCAGAAAATTTGTTGTTACTTAAAAATAGTCTACATAATAAACATGTTTTTTCTAGTTAAATGTGGAAATTAATAATACTTCAAATTAATACAATTTCATGCCTTTCATATTACTTGTAATTGATTTCCGTTAAAAAAGTGAGTGTGTGTCTTTGAGTAGTCAAAGAGTTCCTCAAATTGTGGGGACTGAAAGCTGTAGTAACTTCACCTTTTGTTATTCAACCACACGATTTAAAGTTAAAAAAAACAAAAAAAAACAACAACAATTGGTTAAAGTTAGGGTTTGTGTAAGGTTAGGCAAGTAGAAATTATTGGTAAGGTTAGGTCACCAGGAAATGAATGTAGTATGGAAACTCAACACGGTGTATGTAAGTGCAAATGACATTAGATGACTGGATAATAATATTCATTCCTTGTCTGAACATTGGTCATGGTAATGTAAGGACAAAAAACAGGTTAGGTCTAGGTAAATGTCTAGTAAAACAGAACTGTGTGCCGAGAGAATAGCAGGAAATCCTGGATTGTAAATACGATTCTGCTGTCCTTTTCACTTCCTGGTACTTTCTGCCCTGTCATCACACTCTGTATATTTGTCTTACTATCCTAATGGGGACATTTTGGTGAAACAATGTCAAGAGACAATGAGCTAGCAAAATTGAATCACAGTATTCAGAATTTGTGTCACCTTGTTCTAATGTGTCATAATTAAAACATAAATGATTTAAAACACACCTGGAGATGTGTTTTGTTTGATTCACTTACATTTAATCCTTCATTTTCAGTCCAGATACATAACTCTTATTCAAGAGCTTAAATGATGCATTGCAAATGCATTCACCATCATATGACCCATTATATAGCAGTGATAATTTCAGCATCCAAATGGTCTACGTATTACTAAAAACTAGCAGCTATTGTTTTTAACCTTAGTGAAACAGCCTTACACCAGTCAGTACATTCTCTACAGCAACAATTTAGCAATTGTGTTACGCAGAAAAAGGACTGTTCTACTTAGACCTGTTTTTCACACATACATATTATACTAAGCAGTAAAATGTGAAAACATAAAATTAATGATACATAATATATAACTTCAGAACAAAACAGCTGTGGACATAAATAAAATTAAAAAAAATACTGTATAAAATACAAATCTATATTATTTGATCCAAAATGAAAGTTTATTGCACATATCAAATGATCTCTTTAAATTAGTATGTTAAGTATTTTAAAGTAAAACAGGAAAAATATATTTGCTTAAGTTTTACACATACCATAAGGATACAGATATCCTATTTTCTTTGAGATACATGGGAAGTGGGTGGTACTGTATGCGGTACATCAGTTTTCTTCATGGTGTCTATTTGATATTTACAGGAGTCTGTATATACAGTGGGATGACTCTCTCATTTACAAGTGTGCATGTCATTCATGCTTTCACAGCGCCTGCAGCGCACATAGCAACACCACACAAACTTGCACTCACAGCGCTCCACATTGCGCACCACGTGGGTGTTGTATCCTCTGCCACAGCACAACAGATTACATCCATCAGGCCCGTGGGAGCTGCGGTTACAGCGGCGCCCCCTGGTGCCAGCCACACCCAAGTGCTGGTCCTCCAGACAGTAGTTAGGAGACTTGTTCATGTAAATGAGTTTGTGTTTGTCCACGGTAACATCACGCTCCTTCCACTTCCATTTTTTCTTAAATCTATCCAAAACATGAACACTCCGTTCATAGCGTTCTTTCAAGTACATTCCGACTCGGCCAAAAGGTGCCATAGTTCTCCAACAGGTCTTTACAGCACAGGATCCAGACACTCCATGACAGCGGCAGTCAGTCGACATTGTTCTTTCAATGGCCTGATACATAGACACACATGTCAATGGCTTGTCTTTCATTTTAAATAGATTAAATAATCTGTCCTTCTTTAACATCATCATAGTTAATATATAATAGTTTTAAGGAGACATCTGTCTGACCTGTCTTCCAGCCTCGCTGTTGTGTTGGTTCATGGTCAGCAGAGTGTATCCTTTGGGGAGCAGAGACATGTTCTTGGAGGTGCTGTCCATAAACATGCGGCTGAACCAGGTGCCGTACTGGATGTGGTCAGAGCAGCCGCCCCAGTGCCAGCCCTGTGCTGCCGACGCCGTGCCCTTCAGTCGGGCGTCACAGCCACACTCGGTCATGTTGCCCTGACTACAGGAGCGGGTCACGGCATGCACCAGCCCCGCTGCCATCACTGCATAGATGAATGCAGTCTCTTTGGTTCCTTTGGCAAAATAATAAAACATATAGAAAAAAAATAAAGCCACATTCAGATCATAACAAGTCCATTTAAGCCGTTTGTCTCATTCATGAGACAAACTGCTTTTGTAAAAATGTCTCATTCAGATGGACCTAATATCTTGATTTAAATCATCATGTGCTCAGAAAAAAAAAACATGATTTGATCAAAAAGCTCCTATTTACACAATTGTTTCAAGTTGTTTTGTAAGCATTTCTGATGATTCAGGCTATTTTAAGCATATTTATCCATGTTTTTATAACACTGCCCTCACCGCTGGTTAATTCATGTCCAAACAGAGATGGCTGGTCGTTGATGGAACAGTTCCATCGCTCGTGTTTAAACTGACTTTGGCACTCAGAGAGAGCCAGACGAGCCCCATCCTGGATGCTGGGCAACAGGAATGACTTTTTCCGGCACAAATCCTTCTGTTTGGGACTGAATGGTAAGTTAGCACAGCCAGTCTTCTCTGGTACTCCCGCCGTGCTCACGCCAAGCCACCTGTAGGGGACAGACAGCAATGGTTTTGCTTAATAATTAAAGTTTTCTTTTCAACAGGCTCACAAAAAAGAAAAAACAAAACAAAACTGGACACTTAAAACTGTCTTCCACTTAAAAAAAAAAGTCTACCCTTTGTCCACTTAAAATATACAGCTTAATTGTTCAAATTATACTTTATATTTTTATGTAAATATTTTATTCAGGGAATTTTCTCTTGTTCAGCGATCTTACTTTGAGATTTGAATTGCATCTAGTATTTTTTGTACTACAGAAGATATGATATAGGCGTTTCATTTAGTTTGATTATCAACCTGTTTGAAATAACTGCAGTAATTTAAATAAGTTCAACCCAATTTACTTATGAAATCCAAAAATTAAAAAAGAAATGGACAGAAAAAAACCTTATATGCCATCATCACATATGGAGGACTGATTACCAAAAATGATTAAAAATAAATAAATACATACATACATAACGGGTCTATTATTTATCTTATTACCTTTTTAATAGGCTATGCTATGCCATAACCTCTCCTGGGTGAAATCGCTGTAGCTTAAAATACATAAATACATACCTAAATTAACTTTTTCATTTTTGATCGTTCAGAAACCTTACTGAAAACTGAGTGATTGGTGAAGCATCGGGTTATCATCCTGGTTCTATTCAAACTCAATCTAGTTAGCGTTTTTATAACTAAGTAAATAGGCCTATTTATACGACATACGCATATCCGCGTAAGTACTGTATATTTGATAACTGCAGTCTATCCCTTTCACGACTAAACGATTGTAGGATTAAAATGTTCCTGTCAGAAGCTTTTGAGGTTTTTCTACATTTAACAGAGTCACTTACATCCAGTTGGCTCTGGTGCCCAGCGGACACAGGGAGACCAGCAGCAGGGTCAAAGTGCACACGCGGCGGACTCCACAGCTCCGTCTCTCCATGTCCTCATTCACCTGAACCGTCCCGTCTGTCCATGAGCTGCGCCCTAAGTCTCGTGCTCAGTGCCCTTTCTCCTGCCCTTTACTAATGCCCCAGTTACGTCCAAACTTCAAGTATCTTCTGAAATTTTTCCACCGATGCGCGGCTCTACCAAACAGCGAGCTATTGGTCACAATTACTGCTGACGTCAGAGACGGAGGCTAATTGGACGAAACCATCTAAGGCTTGAATCTATAAAATAATATTAATTTAAAAAAAAACCTATGACATTTAGACTACATTAAAATAATAATATTGCTTTCATTCTACTGGAGAAATTTTATATCGCAGCCTTGAAACCTATGGGACTTACATTATAGAAAAAGGAAGCCATTTATTTTATTATTATTATTATTATTATTTTTATTACAAAATATTTCAGCAGAATGTCCATCTATACATCTGGTATACTGCAACTTTATTTTTACTACATCTTTATGTTATACATTCAATAAAAATATACAATTTGTGTAGGATTAAAATACAAGCATTGTCAAAATGTATGGTTATAAGACATTTTCTACAACCATATATTACAGCTGCATAGTAGCCTTATAATACAGTAATCATGAGGTAAATATAATTTGGCAGTAAATTGTATTTCAGGTTAAAGCAATGAGCAACACATAAAAAAAAACAAAAAAAAAACACATTTATATTTTAATCTTAAAGAAACAATTTCTTTTTTGGTCCATCATGAGGTGGCAAACAAACACTGAAAATGCCATCAACTGTTGCTACAAAGAGGAATACAAAGAAGAAGGCACAGAACTGATCATTTTAGCCAATGTGTTTACCAATGCATTGACTCATACTCACATCAGTAAATTTATAATCTTAAGATTCTTATAAATATGTTTGGCACAAACTAGTTCTAACTTAAAGCTACAAGAAAATACACATAATAACTAAGGTACAAAGCTACAAATAAAGGACAACACTGAAATAGAGAAACACTAAGTTGTAGTGTATGGATGAATAGAAAGAGACATTTTACAGTGAGCATAAATATTAAGGATCAATGTGCAGCTGATGTGCTATAGTCACACATATGTGCAAAGTAGCCAATATACTTTATACTTTAATTCTCATTACAAAAAGTACATAGAACAAAACACAAGAATGTGAAATGTAGTGCACTCTTACCCACCTACTACTGCGTTAAGGGTGTTAGGCAAGGTAATAGGAGGCTACTGAAGAATTTGGTCAATGTAAAAATACAATATGCATTTTAATGGAAAATATTTATGTTTCACAGTGTCAGCTGGAGTGTTTGGAAATTTCAGTTCACTTCTGATACCTGAAATTAAAATTAGTTAGTAGTTCTCTGCTGCTGTCCTTTTGCCCTTTCTCACCTGTTCTGTTTCTATTCCTCACTGCTCATATTTGAGCTCTGTCGATCAGGTGTTTATGTCAGGGCAGAGGCGGCTCAGCAGGATCTCAGAGTACACCTGGTTCACTGGTCCTTTCACTTTGTAGGACAATGATTTTGACCTGTGGTCCCAGGCCACAGCTGTATTTGGGCCAGCTCCGGCAGACCTAGTCTTGTTGTCTTTTGTTTTTAAGTCAAACGAGGTCTTGGAGGACACACGTTTCTCCACCTATGCACGAAAATGGCGTGTAATAAAAGTAATACGTGAAGCAATTTTTGTCTAAAAAGATAAAATCTTGGAAGATTGTACCTCATGAAAATGACAGGCACATCTTCCCTGTAGAAACTCTTTGTATCGTCCCATTGTGATGCTAAATGTATCAATTACTTCAAAACCATACTTCTTTGCTATACTGATGAGGTTCTGGTTCTCCATGTAGAGGTCTTGGATCTCTCTCTATAAACAACAACATTAATCTTAAAATGTTAACATTTTCAAAAACAACAAGAGACATTTAGATACCAAAGTCACACCAGTTTCAGTGATCTGACCCCATCGACAAGTAGGTGGAATCCCATCCCCAAAGACTTGACCACCACCAGGATGT
Source organism: Boleophthalmus pectinirostris (assembly GCF_026225935.1). Classification (NCBI taxonomy): domain Eukaryota; kingdom Metazoa; phylum Chordata; class Actinopteri; order Gobiiformes; family Gobiidae; genus Boleophthalmus; species Boleophthalmus pectinirostris. The sequence continues at coordinate 22,250,023 of NW_026571133.1, read as the reverse complement.
TGTTTAGGCCCTTTCTGTGTAAACAATAGCACTAGCATCTTCAGCCTTCACAAAGATTATTTTTGGTAAATCTAAACTCACCTCTTAAGAGTTTCTCTGATCACTCTCAGATGTTTGGTGTTCAACCACTGGACTCCGCCCACAACCAGAACTGTCTGTTTGGAGTTCAACAGCGGTCTGGACCTTAAGAAATGTTCACAGTAGTAATTTAATAAACAATTATAAAGTATATAGTATGGTTAATTTAAAATGTAGTGTTGTTTTGCACCTGTCCAACAGCTTCTCCAGTGATTCTGTGAATGTGGGTCTTTGATTTGCCTCCAACCAGAATTGAGGAAAATATGAGTAGCTGATGAGTGTCTGTCCTCCATTTAAGTTATTATAGATCAATGTGTCATGAGCTTTTTCCCAGTCCTTCAGACTGGTGTTCACACGCTCCATCAAGAAATACATCATCCCTCGATTTGTAGAATCCCCAATGAACAGTAGCTGAAAAGTATTGCATGATATAAACAGATGTATAAGTAAGGATAGTTAAGTTCAAACAAAGTGATGACTTACTGATCACATGATCTCACCTTTCTGTCAGCCATACATTTCTGCAGCTGAAGATGGTCTATTAATGGGTAATAACAGTTATCTGGCTGCCAGACAATCTCCCTCCAATCACAAGTCCTGTTGTCCAAGCAGCTGAGACAGGGCACCACCCATCGCCCTGAAATTGTAAGTGTTGTATTATATTATTTTCCAAAATGATTTTACTCTAACTGAAAAGACAACAAAAGTGAGAGTAACCTGGCTTGTCCCCAGACCTGCAGGGCTGGGGAGGGTTCTGAGACTTGTTAAAAGGCTCCAAACCACAGGACCGATCGGGCTGAACCAACAGACTGCACTCCTGAAACCAGGACAGGTCAGTGACTAAATGCTAAACAGTTCAGAAGACTAAATATGATTTTAAGCTGTTTTTATTAAACAAACTAGTTCTGTTGCATTGATTACGTTCAGATTTCTTCCATGATTTGCACTGAGACCTATTTTTCTTTCATCCCTTCATGTATTCTTTATTCTTGTGCCTCTATTGGTCAAGAGGCAAAGGTCAAATAAACTCTTCTTGCACAGCAAAGAGGCCCCATGGGAGCCGCCACGTCTGGCCCAGAGTTCAGACGCATTTTCTTCCTCTGGTGCTGCTGCGGGGGTTTCTGCAGGACAACATCACATTCTGCACAGCCCCGTCGCACATCGCAACAAAGTGCCACAAGAAAACTTAACAGGGATTTTCTTGTTCGTACCTGAGCTCAGTGTACCTGCTCAAACAACTGCCGCCTCGTCACCTGCACACATCAGCGGCGAGAACTAAATGCTCGCGCTGCCTTTCATCCTGATGCAATGAGTCTAAAGAGAGCTCAGCGCCACAGAGACGCGCTCCAGTGTGTACTGACGACATCAGTCAACAAGAGCCAGGAATTTTACAAAAATTTTAAACATTCTGACAGCTATTTAATAAACATTTTTTTCTCTGTTAAAATATGACCAAGAAGTGCAAATAAATTATGATTGATTTAAAAGTGTAACTAGTCTGCCTTTGAGCTGAAGAGGAAGTCTTCCCAGTTTGACAATAACTACTGTATGTGTGTGAGTGTGAGAAAACTAACAACATTAGTTTATATATGTAAATAGCAAATCATTATTACATATTTTTTTTACATACCAAGGTCTTGCACATGATAACAAATCAGTTACATGAGATTGATTTCATATGGTAAATAGTTACATTTTTATATAGTGCCACCATCAAGGCACTCAAAGAAATTTAAAACAAGGAACACCCGTTCACACACCAGTGTACGCAGAGACTGGGGGGAAGGTGGGTTAACTGTCATGCCCAAGGACACAATGACAGCATTAATTTGTGGGAGCTGAAATCGTACCACCAACCTGTGGATCAGTGGATTTGACCGCTCAACCAATGATATTTTGTTACGCCGAGAGCGGGATTTGAACCACCAACCTTTGGATCTGATGCTATACCAAGTGAGCTACTGCCGCCCCTAGATATCAAATATCATCTGATTTAAGAACATTTACAATTGTATTTTCCTTTTTTTTAATAGGATATTGTGGCCAAATCCTGTTTTTTTTTTAGTTTTACTGGTTTTGATTTTATCTGCAGATATATTGGATACTTTACTATCAATTAAAGTTTGAAATTCAATTTTGAGGTGAGAAAATTACATTTTCCATTAATTGTAATAGAAAAGTAAACTAACATTTCTACTCTGGAGATTCCAAATTGTTGCTCTACAGTAAGTCTATTAAAAACAAAGTAATTCATTTTATCAATCAATCAAACTTTGTATGAGGTACCTGCGTGAAGCTGCACATCACATGATCTCCAAACATCGGCAGACTTGGGCGACTCTCTCTGAACACATGCAGAGTGTAGATCGCCATGACAACCTCAGATTCTCCTCCATCCGTCAACAGGATACTGATTCTGCTTTGACCGAGGCCAATGGGGAGGTTTGCCATGCTTAAGGTTTAAAAGCACAGACGTAATTTTATAATAATGATTGGTAAAGTTACTTAGATATTACTATTAGTCTTACCTAGGGCCATGGTGCTCATCTAGGTGAATACGGCAGTTTGAGCTAAGGGGCTCGGGACGAATTCGGATCATTACAGTGTCAAAGGGCACTTCAACACGGTACTCCTTCACCCGGGGGTCAAATGGAGGGGTCATAGAGAGAGGAGGGTCTGTGTAGATCTGTCTGAGCTGGGAGTCTGCACACTTGGCTTAAATAGAAAACAGGAAAGCTTTGAGTATGAGCTACTATTCAAGTAATAATCAAAGAACATTAAGTTACCAATAACATTTTCTTTGCTTAAAAAGTTATGTGAGTGTCCAGTACTGGCTAATGATAGTTCCTTGGCAGTTCTATAAAAAAGAAAAAGACAAAAATTATATCAGTAATTCAAACAACTTATTTTCTTCTTTTCATAGACTCATAGTTTCATGCTTACCTGTGGTTATAGTAACAGGCAGTTTTGACAAAGAGGTCATCAATGACACCATAAGGGATAGAAGAGGAGCAGAGAGTGGTGTTGGGATGTAGCTAAACAGCAAGAATAAGAATATGGTTAATACAGGATGGGACTTTTAAAATATTGTGTCTGTTATATTACATCTGTTTTATACCAGTTGAAAAGGTCCAGGTAATTTCATTTGCTCATAGAACTGCAGTAGAAGTAATTGATCGTCTTCAGAGAGACTCACACCAAGGATTGTTGTATAACCATTACCCTGACAAAGAACAAGTCAATATGTTTTGCAGAATGATAGTACAATGGTAAATAAATGACTGTTGATCAGGCGGTCAGAATTAGAAGTTACCTCTTTACTGACAGCATTGGTCACAGAAGATAATATAGTTTGTGATTTTAGCAGAAAGTGAAGCATGTCCTCTAGCATCAGGTCTCTAGTAATCTTCTGATCAAAGGTTTTGTCATTAAGTGCTGGAAATGTCCAGTCAGTATCCACCTAGAGACAAAGAGGCATGGACTCAGTGCCCTCTGGTGGTCATTGATTTAAATGAACCCTAAATACCACAAATATGACTGGGCTCTAACCTTTGGCCTCTGACTGACTTTGGCACAGGTGTGCTGCAGGTGTGTTTGTGAGTCTGTATGTGCTAATAAGCTTTAGTTACAGCCGCTTCACTGATCAAACAAGAGCAAACACTGAGCTCTTTATTCATTTTCATTATGTTGAGACGTGCCACACAAATTACATAATAACATGTTCTTCAGTTTGCTTTTAGAAGATTGTATTGTGGTACGGTACTTTATTAGTTACAATATAACGGCATGGACCAAAGAGAAAATATGCTTCCCATACTACCTAGATTTACTCTTATATCCCAAAAACGTAAACAGCAGTATAGTAGACAAACCACTGGATGCCATGGGGTTTAGCTCCATATTGTGTTAGGTCTACCTGAGAGAACATGTTCTTGAGTACATCATACATTATTTTATAAGACTGAAAAATTGTCCATTACCTGGATGATAGTGGGTGTAAGAGAAGTATTAAAAAGCAGAGTAAACGTGAGCAGTTGGTAACAAAGGAGGCACCTACAAAAAACAAACAAAAAAAAAAAACATTATTAAGAAAACTGAAAAAACACTAATGTGATATTTGAACAATCATCTGAAAGCCTGAAAAATAGTACCTTTCTATTGTTTGGTCTTTCTCGTAGGTGGATGCTGCTGCCTGCAAAACATCTCCAATAATTCTCTTTATGTGCCCAATCATGTCTTGATAAGAAGCTGGATAGCCCAAAACCTCAGGCCTAAGGTTTTCCAACTGTGAGAAAGGCAGAATGTAAATCAACCAGCAGAGGGCAGTAAAGATTGTTTAAAATGGTCAAAAGGAAATATTTTTTAAAAGTAAAACAATACAAGAATTTATTTATAACCAGAAGAGTACCCGGTTTGGTTGCCCCCTCTCCCCATTGGTTGACAATACAATGCTGTTATGCAGAAAGGAAGTCAGTGGCTCGAATGAAGTGACCAGGATGTAAACATTTACCACAGCACCAGGGGCCTGAGGTGGTGCTATGGGTTTGGTCAAACTGAAAACAGAGAAATGAATGAATTGCCTTTGTAACATATAAGAACCATATAACATAATGTAGTGTGTTGGAGCAGCTCACCTGGTGGCTCCAGTAGACCCTTGGTCCTGGGTAGAAGCACAAGAGTAGAACCTCATGGGAATTTTTGAATCTATTAAAATATATAAAGAAAGAAAGAAAAATCTAACTTGTATTATGTTGTTCAGGTATCAAAGGTAGTTAGTGTAGTTTAGTTTTTCATAGTACTGATGTGTTTAGACTTTTAGTTGAAGTGTATTAATGTGCATTTTTATTGCAGAGAAAGAGAACAATACAGGTAACAAATACAGTCTTCAGAATTTCATAGTTACAGAAGAAAGACATGTTTTTATAATGTACCTGCCAATGCTTTGTGAGTAAACATGTGACATAGCCCACTGCCTGCATCAGAAAAAGCCTTCATCATCTTTGGAAGAAGATTCACCTGAAGGTTCCGACAGAGGAGCACTGTGAGGACCACCACATGAGGTTGACTAAAATGTGTGGACAGAGTCTTACCCTCTGGTGACCCTGGAGCTGAGAGAAAGGCACTCTCCTCAGGCAGCTGGTTTCTGAGGAGCTAAGGCACAGCAGCAGGTTCACCCCACTCATACCTAAAAAGACAAAACGTAATAAATCACAAATGTCATTGCAGTTTCTCTTTTTTTTTCTTCTTAGAAAAAATGTGAACTCTGATTTCATAAGACCTGAGTTATGAAAACAGCCCCAAGGAGGCGCCAGTGTTATGAAATGTGTGCACATGTGGTAGTGATTGTGGAACAGCAGGAAATGTTCTGGTTGTGTTTTTTGGCTGAGACACCCTAAAACTATATACAGCTGCAATTCACGTAGATTTAAAAACACATCTCATTGTAGCTGACCGGAAGTCTCCACCCTTAAACTAAACACACACACAACTTCCTGTCACCGATTAGAAACAAAAATAAAGCTCCTGTGCCCTCAAAACTACTAATTTTCACAATATTTCTAGAGTCCTATTTAAAATAACACTGCATAATATTCCCCAAGGAGACAGATAAGTTTCATGCCATATTGTGTAATATTATAGCCAAAGGAAGAGCATTTCAGATAAGCACGTGAAGAGTCAAATGTGTAAAGATATAATGCAATGGACACATTGTTTTCTTTGTGTTTTGTTCTTTAATTGAAGGTTTTACTAGCAATTACACTCAACTATGATATACAACCATACAGTAATAGTACCTTGCTTTGGTCTGAGTTGGCTACTGGTCTCAGCATATCTGGAGAGCTGGATGTCAAACCCCATCTGCTGAAGCACTCGCTTGTACAACTGGACCTCTGTATCTGTGATGACATGTTGACCCGTCAGAACCAAAGCCTTCTGACGCTGGGTCCCCCAGTCTGATACTTGCTGGACCTATAGAAGAGCGTGCATGGTCAGGCTGAAACTCA
>NW_026571133.1:22143440-22243440 GCF_026225935.1 Boleophthalmus pectinirostris | reverse complement strand
AGTGGAGATAGCGCTAAGAATGTGACTAAATACTCTGTCCTTAAGTGACATTTATAGAAAGCTAACTGCATAGAAAAGAGGCTTAAACTTGGCATAAAACACAACTATTATTTGTCTGCACTTTTCATCTTCATAGGATATTACCTTAAATGATTTTTAATCTCAAACACTGATCATGTCTTAGATGTTTTAACATAGCAGTAACATAGTTTAACCAAATATGAATACAATATTTTGCCCAGTAAACAAGGTATCAGATCTTATTGTTTTAGTTATGTGCGATGATGGCAACTTAACAAATTAACTTGTGAGTAACTAAGAAATAATCACCACTGTAAATAAATCTAAATGAGAGAATCCATATCCCCAGGGAATCCTTTTTATGTCATATAAAGTGACTTTTTTCCCCAGTTTCCTTGAACTTCATCTATAATAACTGTTTTTTTTCTTTCTGTTTGCACACTGCCCCACCTGTTGTTGATGCAGGTGTTTGATATGCACCTCCACGTGCAGGTCTAATGTTGCATAATGAGTGAGTGATGGAGAGAGACGCATAAGCTCCAGCTAACGGCTTCAGCTGCAGCCATTAGCCGCTAATAGGCGCAGCTTGGCTACTTTAACTAACACACACCATTGGTTGACAGCACACAGGCAAAACTTTTCAATTAGCGACGACCCGGGGTTAGCCAACACAAAGATGAAGATAGGTTATTGCCAACCCAAAGAGAAAACAGCTTAGAGAAAACACAGATGAATAAATTACTTTCAAAACATGAGAAGATCTAAAACAGTTTTCAGTGACAGTGGCTACTAGTACCATCAAAAAGTAGCAGTAATTGGGTGTGCTTTTTAACCACAAAAGTTTTATTTTATGGGATATATTCGGAATCAGTTTTTTTTTTTTTTTGTTTGTTTGTTTTTCAACTAACTTCAATTTGGAAGCAATTTCATGTGCACTGTGTGACTTCTTAGGGAGGGTCCTCCACTTACTTGTCTCTATGGAAATGTCATAGCTTTGGATTCCACAGTGTGGCATTAAACATTTCTTTATAAGAAATATAGGTATATTGCATGTTTCTTTATCAATATGTGGAGAGGCGACCTCACTTATTTTAAGAATGCAAATGTTTGAGCTTGATCAATTTTTATATATTTTTTTAAATAAAACTCCAGCAAGATAAATTACTGTGGAATATTTCAGATAAAGCACTAATATCGCCATAGAGACAAGCAGGTGGTGGTGACCCTGCACCAGAAAAGTTACATAGTGTGAAAAAAATATAATAGCAAAGATCGGTATTCATTTCTCCACACGGTTTAATAAATGACTTAATACAAGACGTGCATCTGAGCAACAATATCTGGGTTTGAGAGTATAACAAAAATACAATGCCATTTATGAATGTGTGAAAAATACATGAACCTCCATTTGTCTGCTCTGACATTGCAGTAAGATTAAAGAACAGCTCCACTGATCTCTGAATCCACAGACAGCATTTAGATCAGAGTCTTTCATGTTTTTTTTGGTGTTTTAGTGGTGGGGGGTAAAGCCCTTTAACGCCAGGAGAAGAGGCTCAGAGGAAGAGAAACCGTCTGTGAGGTTTTGGTGGCTCAGCATGTCGTTGATGGAGTTCATTATTCTCCTGCAGCAGCTCTGTGCGTCGCCGCTGATAAGGTTTAGAGCAGTTCACTGATAGCTGTATTTTAAATCAGGGGCTGGGCTCAAATATGCTTCAAGATAGAAATGCTTCTGGAAATAGGGCTATGCGCAGTATGGTATAAATAATAACCATGGCAAGTTTCTTAGTTTCTTAAGGTAATCATGACAGAAATAGTTTATGTTGTATTCTTAGAAGGTTTTTTTTTTTTACTGTCACCTCATAAGCGCAACATGAGAAGTCAAATGACAACTTTCTGTTGTGGTAATTCTCAAAGTGGTGCAGACGTCCAGTTTGTGACACCCACCAGGGTGCTGTTGAGATATACAAAGATCAGGCAAAGAACCTCATGTCAACCGTGTCACAGCACATATGTGGACACACGCTCTGTCACCTCCTCGTGTCTCCTCAAATAAACGTGAGGGTATGACACAGTCGCCTTTAATTACATCTGTTTTCACACTTGTCCCGTCTCAGCATCTCAGCCCTCTGCTGGAGCTTACTGACACTTCACTGACAAAACCCAGCCGACAGTGATGAGATGACAGTGGACAGACAACCTTGATAATATATCTATGCAAACTGTACTTCCGGGGTTTGAAGGACAGATTTAAAGAGGAACTTTAATAAAACCATATTTGCCTTAAATAAAATGTGATGTAATTACACGGTCAGGCAGAATGTCTCACAGCTGAAGCATGATCCTTGTTGAGTAAGTCGTAGTTTTTTGATGGAGTATAACACTGGATTGTGAAAAAAATGTAACCCACATAACACAAAACAGCAGAGCACTACAGGACACCTGACTTAAGAATGGTGCAAACCAGACGCAGTTTCACACTGGCATGTTTTACATTTACAATGTGCCATGGGCTTTCACCAGCCGAACTTTAACCCTGGGACAGTATCAGACCACACTGAAAGTCCTGCTTTCAGATGAGAGAGGATTAAAACAATTTTTCAACCATCATGCGAAAAACAAATTAATTATTAATTATATTAATTTAGCATTTTAATAATTATTGTGTCTTAATTCCACTTTTTGTATATTTAATAACATAACCTACTGAAATGCTCAACACAATTTTTATCGATCTATCTTGTTAAACCAAAGTCATTCCGATCATTTTAGAAGAAACTGTGTCACTCTTCAGTGCACCAGCGGTGAAGCTCTTTACTTTCTGAATGTAAAAATGAGGACAGTGTGGTCTTTTCCATACATACACTTATACAACATAAAATAACAATGAGAAGGTGTCCAGATGAGCCTAATACATAATACAAGGCCTTTTACATAACTTTCATTGAAACATTTTCATTTTCAAAATACAATTCTCTTTATTTATGGGCTTGACTTGCTTGTAACTATTTAGTCATATTAAACTTTTACAAACCACATGTATAGATCAGTAACAACCACCTTAACCCTTCTCAAAGCTTTCTCTGTATAACTATATATGTTTAACACAAACTTGTTTATCAGTTACAAAAACAATATACTTTGTCACAGCAGCCTCTAGTCTGTTGTTTCTGGGTTTACTTTTTGCACTAAGCTCTTTGCAACACTTTTTGTGATTGCTGCTAAAAGATGAAGTGAAGGGAGCAGTGCGAATGATCCTGTATCATTCCAGCTTTACTATAAAAAGTGGACAACATCTGAACACCACAAACCATTTCCACATGTCTATTCCGAAGCTACCTCCATCTCGTGCGCTGGAGGTCACACAGGCTTGAAGCAGCTGTTCTACATAAAACAAATAAGAAAATAACAGTTTATCCAGCAGAGCCTAAATACTTAATCATGACTAAGTGAGAAGACAGATAATGTGTCAACCTGTCTGCAGTGGTGCCCTTTGACCTGAGGTGATGACCACTGACTCTCGGGCCATGGAAAAGGCTTTAATGACCTCTTCACTCTCCCTGGAGACACATTAAACTGCACCAAAAATGAGGGGTGTAACAATATCCAAATCTAACAGTATTCACGCTAGATTTTTTGTAGTTGTATTGACTATTAAGTGTCATGATCACAAGATTCTAAACTAAGACTAAAATCAATGGCAGCAGTTACCTTTTCATCACTGCATTAAAGGTTGTATAGAGGATTTTCCAAGGAACGAGAAATCCAGCGACTGTTTGTCCTTTTTCAAATGTTGCGCATGCGTGAAACCACCCCCCTCCCCTACAGCTCCTACGTAGAAACGCCTTCTCCCGCCTCCTCTTTACGCCAGAAACAGGTTTGTTTACAGCCGGTGAGCTGCACATGACTTGTAAACAACTAACTACAGTGTTGGTTAGGCAAGGCGGAGAAGTGAGGAGCGGGGGGAGCGGGTGTGCGGACATTTCGTTCGCGGACGAGAAGTGAGGAGCAGGGAGAAGAGCGGAGCAGGGAGAGAAGAGAGGAGAGAGGAGAGGGGAGCGGTGCGCGGAGATTCCGTGCCCGGAGAAGTGAGGAGCAGGGGGAAGAGCGGAACGGGCAGCGGGGACAGGAGCAGGAAAGGGGAGCAGAGAAGGTTGCGCGGAGATTCAGTACGAATGAACTAGCTACAACACGCAGCAGCAAGCGGACTCTTTCTTTGCCTTGAAAATTACGTTTTCAGACATAGGATATCGCTTTCGTGTCCTGAAAAATGTTTGACTAGCTCTTGGAAATAAAGTACGTTTTCAGAATAAGCAGAAGTTACCTGTCCAGGAGTAATTTGGCGACCAATGCGTCAGTCTTTAGACCCTGCGTCTGCTTCAGTCGCGCCATCACTGGAATGAATCTTCAAGAATCACCTTAGTTTGGCTTCGCTGCTTTTCCCCTTGTCTTCTTCTTTCAGCGACCTCAAAAACTGACTTTCTTTTGCGGCTAACTGCTCCTGGATTCTTGTCTGCCATTGCAACAAACTTTGTGCTAACTGCGAGGAAGATATAGGTCAAAAAAAGCCGCTAAGAACTGTTGCGTTGGTGGAGTAAACAGCGTCTGTGCGTCTTGCGTCTGTGGACTGCGTGACAGGCGTACGTAAACCACGTACCGGCGGCGCGCAGGCAAGTCAGTTACGCTAGAAACGTAGGGAGATTGATTGACAGCCTGTCAGCTAACAGATAACGAGGCAGTGTCGTTATCTATTGGCAAATGTTTAGCCCCACAACGTCCAGAGTTGATGAATTTTTATTCTTTTTTTTTGGTCATCATAATTACAAGGCTACTGCACCTCTATAATGCTATCATTGACAACTTGAAACAAAAAAAACAAAAACAAAAATCCTCCATACAACCTTTAATAGAACACAGTTTGATCTTGAACTTTATCATTTGAAACTGTAAAATTCCCAACTATATAACTCCCTGATGATATGATTCAAGTCCTACACTGAAGAATTATACAGAAGCAAAAAATTCAAGTCCACACCTATTTGTCTTGATTGTATATAGTCCAGGGTATCACTCACTGAACAGAATTATTGCAGCTCTGCCTTGAAAAACATGCATTCGTTCTCCATAGATCAGACCTGTAAATAGGCCTGGTAGCATATCTTACTTGTCTATATGGAGAAGTTTTATGTAATATTTCAGGCAAAGTGATCTCCATGGAGACAAGCAGGAAGCAGAACAAAGAAGTTACACAGTAAACCTTTATATTTATGTCTACACTGAAATGTTATAAGGCAATTATGGTGTTTGTTTGTTTATTTCAGTAACTTTCAATCTTTTTGTGCCACAGACTATTTATGATTTTGATGCATGAGTAATGAAGTCATTATTATAGCAGTAATGGCCTGGGGGCAAAAAGGACATGCACAAGATTTAGTTTCCTTGAGTTTTTTATTGGAGAAAATTTAATAAAGCCTGTGTGATATTGCCTCTTTATATCATCCTCATTTAAGTATAAAAAATAATAATAGACTAAAACATTACAACATGCAAATTATTCACAAAAGCCACACATCCCCACAAGGCTTAATCTATTCTGGTCCAGAGAAAAGGGCATAGTTCTGCCTTGCTTTCATACAGCTGTGTGCATGTGTTATTATTGTAAAGTGATTAAAGAAACATATGGTTGGGATAAATTATTTATAATTTTATTGTTTAGTCAAAAAAAATTTTTCTTGAAACTGAACTTGCCGAGAGCATGTCAAAGCATTTTCTTCCCTGTAATCATCGCACAGAAAGATGTCTCTCTAGTATCACAATTGCATGGTTGTAACCTGATCCAAATGTTAAAAATATTTAAGCCGTGCTCCATCATATTTCCATCCATCCATCCATTTTCGCTTCCTTCACCCCAGACACGTCCTCCAGCTCCTCCGGGGGGACCCCGAGGCGTTCCCAGGCCAGCGGAGAGACATAGTCCCTCCAGCGTGTCCTGCCACCAAGGAGCTTTCCAACCGCCTCAGTGACTTCAGCCAGGGTGATGGATGAGTCCGCCTCCGAGTCCCCAGCCTCGGCCTCCTCCTCGGAAGACATGACGGTGAGATTGAGGAGATCCTCAAAGTATTCCTTCCACCGCCGGACAACGTCCCCAGTCGAGGTCAGCAGCTCTCCCCCCGCACTGTAAACAGTGTTAGCGAAGAACTGCTTCCCCCTCATGAGGCGCCGGACGGTTTGCCAGAATCTCTTTGAGGCCGTCCAATAGTCCTTCTCCATGGCCTCCCCGAACTCCTCCCAGCTCCGAGTTTTTGCCTCCACAACCGCACAGGCTGCAGCACGCTTGGCCCGCCGGTACCCGTCAGCTGCTTCACGAGTCCCCCGAGCCAGCAAGGCCTGATAGGACTCCTTCTTCAGCTTGACGGCATCCCTTACTTCCGGTGTCCACCACAGGGTTCGGGGATTGCCGCCACGACAGGCACCACAGACCTTACGCCCATAGCTCCGAGCAGCCGCATCGACAGAGGCCGAGAATGAAGCCCACTCAGACTCCATATCTCCAGTCTCCCCCGAAATCCGGGAGAAGTCCTCCCGGAGGTGCCAGTTGAAAGTCCCTCTGACAGAGGGCTCCACCAGACGTTCCCAACAGGCCCTCACTACACACTTGGGCCTGCCAGGTCTCTCCGGCTTCCTCCTCCGCCAGCGAACCCAACTCACAACCAGGTGGTGATCAGTTGACAGCTCAGCCCCTCTCTTCACCCGAGTGTCCAAGACACGCGGCCGGAGATCAGATGACACGACTACAAAGTCGATCAACGACCTCCGGCCTAGGGTGTCCTGGTGCCACGTGCACTTATGGACACCCTTGTGCTCGAACATGGTGTTCGTTATGGACAAACCGTGACTAGCACAGAAGTCCAATAACAAAACACCGCTCGGGTTCAGATCGGGGAGGCCGTTCCTCCCAATCACCCCTCTCCAAGTGTCACTGTCGTTGCCCACGTGGGCGTTGAAGTCCCCCAGGAGAACAACGGAGTCCCCGGTTGGTGCACTGTCTAGTACCCCTCCCAAGGACTCCAAGAAGGCCGGGTACTCTGCACTGCTGTTCGGCCCGTAGGCCGACACCACAGTGAGAGACCTGTCCCCGACCCGAAGGCGCAAGGACGCGACCCTCTCGTTCACGGGGGTGAACTCCAACACACAGTGGCTGAGCTGTGGGGCAATGAGCAGGCCCACACCAGCCCGCCGCCGCTCCCCGCGGCCAACGCCAGAGAAATAGAGAGTCCAGCCCCTCTCAAGGAGTTGGGTTCCAGAGCCCAAACTGTGCGTGGAGGTGAGGCCGACTATATCTAGTCGGTAACGCTCAACCTCCCGCACAAGCTCAGGCTTCTTCCCCCCCAGCGACGTGACATTCCATGTCCCCAGAGCTAGTCTCCATGTCCGGAGATCCGGTCGTCGAGGCCCCCGCCTTTGACTGCCGCCCAGATCTCTCTGCACCGGCCCCATATGGCTCCTCCCGCGGGTGGTGGGCCCACGTGAGGACGGCCCCACGTCGCTCCTTCGGGCTAAGCCCATGGGGGAAGGCCCGGCCACCAGGCGCTCGCTGACGAGCACCCACCCCAGGCCTGGCTCCAGGGTGAGGCCCCGGTGACGCCAATACAGACGACGTAACTGGCCTCTGTGTGTTGCTCATCATGTGGGGCTTCTGAACCGTTCTTCGTCTGACCCGTCCCCCCGGACCTGTTTGCCTTGGGTGACCCTACCAGGGGCATGAAGCCCCTGACAACATAGCTCCCGGGATCATTCGGGCACTCAAACCCCTCCACCACGATAAGGTGACGGTTCAAGGAGGGGCCATCATATTTCCATTAACTGCAAAATATCCAATTGAATACTGCATTTTCTTAGCATTATTCATATAGTACATCAATTGCAGATGTCTTATATAATAACCAGTAACAATGATATTACGCTGCCTCAGTTCCTCTGGGTTAAAAATACATCTCCAACAGGATGTGTGAGTAATTTAGAGGTTCTGCTGGACTCCTGCAGCCACAGTCCTCCTATAGCCCAATGTAAGAGCACATTAGCACTCAGTGATGTAGGAGAGAAGCAGCCAATCTGAGGAGATGAACTTGAATACTGAGATAAAGACTGTTTTATCCGCTGGCTCCTCCCCCTTCTCATCCACTTCCACTTTCAAAGGCGTTAGACGGGGGCAGATAAAAGAAGCCTAAGAAGAACCAAGGTCGAGAAAATCAGTAGACCTTCCTCCAGCGGCTCAGCAGCAATCACCAACAGAAAAGACGACAAAAATATAGTTCATAACAGAAAAAAGCGGGTCAGCCTATTCCCCTGTGGACCGTTGCTTTCCGTTTTACTGCGCTCTTTTCTCTTCAATCAGCAGCCCAGCAGATTTATGTGCACTGGGAGTAAAACTGCAGCCTTGACTGCTGAGACGACCATGTACAATGTGTGTGTGAATGAAGCCCGAAACAAAAGAACAACTGCAGGGCTCCTCCATAAAGGAGGTAGGTTCTACCACCGGCCCCAGCAGCTGTAAAACATAGTTTACCATCAGTGCCGCATTTCAGAGAAAATCTATATGGATTCAACACCTTAAACTTTAAAAGAGTTGCTCCTGATTTTGTTTATCAGTTTGGAATTGTCCAACTTGTAACTTATAACAACTTACAACAGCAGTGTATCAATTTCAGTGTATCAATGTCAAACTTGAAAGTCCTGTGTAATGCAATACTCATGCACTTGTTGTTTATTTGTTGTTTTAAAAATAAACTTATATTACTTGTGTATAAGAAAGTAAAAGCAATAGATGTAGTCATTATGAAAAACACATACTTGAGAATGGCCGTCATACTGATTAATAAGAACAAATGTTGTAAAGGTTTATTTATTTATTTTTTTACCAGACAATAAAACAACCTCATAACTACGTAGCTGATGATAGAAAATCTTGATGTTTGATGGAAAATGTATTGTGTTCTGCTTAGACTAGGGCACTTGCCCACATGGCTCGTATTATTTACCAACTCAAAAGGAGCTATAGATTGAGTGTCAATGTAAGTCTAGTATATTAGGCCCTAGAAATGAAAGAAGAGTGCATTCCTTTTGTTACCAGTGGACATGTGACCTGGGTTTCACTGATTGCTGTAAGTATCACTGCCACATTGTGTTACAAAAATGTTACAGAATATCTTTGTTCATGTAAAATTAAGACACTAAAATATAATTAAATATTCTGCAGAACATACAGAGGCATTTACTCTTTTGTGTTCTCCATTTGTAACGCCCACACCACATGTTTCTATTTTCTTTGTTTGCATTTCCCCTCCTTGTCCATCATTTCACCTCATCAACTTTTAATGATCTGTTAAGCTCAGCTCCTCTTTCCGACCATCCCTTTAATCCCCTAAACAGTGCAAACCAGAGCAAAACCAAAGACCACACAGGTTCACATGGAGCACCACAGACCACAGTACAATGGTTAAGCCTTTAATTGTGAATGTAATGGCTGGTGTAGTGTATCGAGAAAAGACAAAAGATAAAATCCTCAGAGGTGAAAGAGTTAATTAAACACAAAGAGCACACATTGTAACAGTGCATGTTCACTTTATACGTGCCTTCATTTGCATGCTCTCTGCTTATATAACTTTTTGGTTGGGGGTCCATCACCTGCTTGTTTCCATGGGGATGCCATTGCTCTGCCTGAAAAGTTCCACATTATGACATTAAGCAGCTCTATCTTATCCATCCATCCATCCATTTTCTTCCACTTATCCGGGGCCGGGTCGTGGGGGCAGCAGTCTAAGCAGGGACTCCCAGACTTCCTTCACCCCAGACACATCCTCCAGCTCCTCTGGGGGGACCACGAGGCATTCCCAGGCCAGCCGAGAGACATAGTCCCTCCAGCATGTCCTGGGTCTTTCCAGGGGCCTCCCCCCGGTGGGACATGCCCAGAACACCTCCCGAGGGAGGCACCCAGGAGGCATCCGGAAGAGATGCCCGAGCCACCTCAACTGGCTCCTCTCGACGTGGAGGAGCAGCGGCTCTACTCCGAGCTCCTCCCGCGTGACTGAGCTCCTCACCATATCTCTAAGGGAGCGCCCAGCCACCCTGCGGAGGAAACTCATTTTGAGCACTTGTATCTGCAATCTTGTCCTTTCGGTCACTACCCAGAGCTCATGACCATAGGTGAGAGTAGGAACGAAGATTGACCGGTAAATCGAGAGCTTCGCCTTTCGACTCAGCTCCCTCTTCACCACAGTGGTCCGATACAGCGAACGCATCACTGCAGACGCTGCACCAATCCACCTGTCAATCTCACGCTGCATCTTCCCCTCACTCGTGAACAATACCCCGAGATACTTGAACTCCTCCACTTGAGGCAGGGACTCTCCACCCACCCAGAGAGGGCAAGCCACCTTCTTCCGGTTGAGAACCATGGCCTCGGACTTGGAAGAGCTGATCTTCATCCCAGCAGCTTCACACTCGGCTGCAAACCGCCCCAGTGTACATTGCAGGTCCTAGTTCAATGGAGCCAACAAGACAACATCATCTGCGAACAGCAGAGATGAGATCCTGTGGTCCCCAAACTGGACCCCCTCCGGCCCATGACTGCGCCTAGAAATTCTAGGCACTTTAGCTTATATTTAATTAAATTACAGGTGTTTTTTATTGCTCAAAAATACCTAGAAAAACAGGCATTCTCACTGGGTGGGGTCGCCTCTCCACAGATCTGACCTGTAACTTGGTCTGGTTTGGTCTCCATGATGTTGGAAAGGTTAAATGCCATACTGTGAAACACTCAAAAAAACCCAATAACATCTCCATGGAGAAAAGCATTTGACAGGCCCTCCACCAGAAAAGTTACACAGTGCATCTTTAAAATGAGGGAAAACAACCCCCAACAAACCATTATTTCCACCACATACGTTTATCTGCAGTTGTGCTAATAACTATCTTTACACCTAATCGAGTCATTTATCTTTTTCCTGAGGAGTTTTGGGTTACTTTCCAGATCAGCACCAGGATCCACCAATCAGCTGAAAAATTAAGTAATTGGAGGCCCTTTCACAGCTCAGACTGCAGCTGTAATTGCGTTTGCTGGATAAACTTGACAGAGATGTTACTGTGAACTTTTTTAACATTAAAGAATAGGACTCATGTTGCCAGAGATGCGTTCATTAGAAAGTTTCATCTGTGGTAAATGAATAACAGCATGCTTTTTTTGCTGCCTGAGGGACACATTGTCAAAATTAAAATGTAATTGCATTAAAGAAGGATTTGAAAATGTGAGATAAAAACATTTCAGGTGAGAGAGCCAAAACGCAAACTTATAACAATATTATTTTTATCTTTTAATAGCCCTTCAGAGTAGCTAACAATAGATTTGCAATGCTATTCTATAATGCATTCACAGGCCCTTAGCATAAAGTGCTCTGTACTATGAGAGGAGCAAAAAATACTTTACCATATAATTGTTCTGGAATGCACAAGTTTTTGGGTGCCTTACACAGCTTCTATGTCACAAAAAAATAAAATAAATTGGTGGTTGCATGATTTAAATTACGGATCTCAATTTTATTCCACAATTTTGCCTTTAAAATTTTAAAACTAGCTCTAAGTGTTTTTTGAGATCCAATTCCACAAAGACATTCTTGTAATATTACCTCTCCATTTAACCACACTTATTGTACAAGCACCATGGCCATACTGGCTTGTTATCTGTATGGAAGTATACAATCAATTATAATTAACTTAAAAACAAAAATAAATAAATTATATATATATATATATATATATATATATATATATATATATATATATATATATATATATATATATATATATATAAGGAGGAGTGAATAAAGGATTGATGAGGAGGTGACAAAAAACTTCTCCCGACTGTAAGTTTAACTGTAACCCTGTGTGATGAGCCTCTCTGAATAATTGAATGTGCTCAGGGTTAAATTACGACCAAGCTGCAAAAAGAGGATCAGCTCCCCTCTGTCATCCGATAATGGCTCATCTTTCTGGGAAATGTGCTTTCTTAATCTGTCTGTAGTTTTGTCAGAGCGGCCATCTTTGGGGAAATTAACCTTCAGAAACATAAGAGCTTATGTCTTAACACTTGTATCACCGATTAAATAACATGATCTTTGTAAACTTTTTACTCAGCTCTGTTCCAGCAAGCACTTTTTAATTAGCCACCTGGAGGTATTTATGAACAGAAACTGATAGTACATAGACCTAGAATTTCACACATACTCCAACTTTTTAATTATACTGTTGAGATTATATCTTGGAAGAACTTAAATACTTAAATAATAATTTTTAAAACAGAAAGCTGGAGCCTTTTTTCTTGCCTAGATAATCCAGGACTGTACAGTATCTCTCAGCATTTTTATACAGAGGAATATCAGTTCCGTCACCACTCCATCCATCGCAACTCAAGCCAAAACCACACGTTTGTGCTTGCATGAATTTAAATAAAATATATTTCTCACCTCAGTTTAAAGGGATAGTTCAGATTTTTTTACATAAATCTGTATGGCATCCCCGTGAGCAGGGTTGTGCATCTACACTGACTTACCCCTGAAAGCGTCCGGTGAGCCAAGATACTGGCCATTTTCGGTGCTGAGCAAAGTTGGCTGGGGACCTTAAAATAAAGCGTTTTTCTTCTCAAAACAATATGTGTTCAAAAGAGTGATATGTGTGCATCACAAACCATCGTCCTCAAAAAAGTCAGACCTCATAATCGCTTGGCACTATTTTCTTTCCGTTTGTATCACTGCGCGCTGCCGCCAGGTGACACTACTTTCGTGAGCACCGAAAACAACCAGTATCTCGGCTCACCGGACGCTTTCGGGGGTAAGTCAATGTGGATGCACGACACTGCTCACTGGGATGCCATACAAATTCATGTCATAAAACCCGAACTATCCCTTTAAGAGAGTTCAAGGCTTTGCTCAGTGAATTTGCAGAAACACACAATGTTTTGTAGTCTACTGTTATATTTATTCCTTTCTTTTTTCCTTTTCCCATATGGATGGACCATGGCCCTGGCTAATCCACCTGTGATGCCCATCTGAACCTGCGGAGACGGACCAGTAACCAGAGTCACATCTTCATAAAGTGTTGAAGAAGTGTCTGGATCCCAAGAAACTTTTTTTTCTTAAAATACAAACAAATACTGTATTCTAATATCACTTTGATTCAATTAAATAATTTTCCTACTAGAAGTGATGACCCAAATCAGAGCTTCTTGGACCAGACCAGACTTGACAGAGTTTAATATAACTGCAAGGTGATTTGGAGCTTGTTGCACCTGTGAGACAATACTGATGTCATAGGCAAGTCCTGGGCTAAATATATCTTGAATTGGGTTTACACTCCACATTTTGGCCATTATAGATAAAAAAAAAAAAAAAGAAATCCTTACCTTATGGAGACAAGTGTGAAAGGCTCAAAATAATTGTACATATTTTGCTTCATGATATATGATATTGTATGCCCTCATGTACAACAGCTGATTATTATGCTGACATTTTACCCTCTTACATATGTATTTTTTCAAAGACTGAAATTGCGTGACCTGGGAGTGCGATTTGCCCTGAATGCCTCCTGGCGATGAACTCTGTCTTAAAGGAGCCTACATCGATTGAAGCAGAACAAGCAAAATCAAGATGGAGAGACTCAGGGCTGCAGCTGTGGATTAATGTGTGTGCAGTGAACGCTCTGCAGCATATCACCTCTTTATTACAAGTGAAGCCAGCCAATGACAGCCTCAGCCTCATCAGCCTGCTAACAAGAATGCAGGAGATTAGCAGTTGGTCTCTTAACCTGTCACACTATCACATCATCTAGTCCTCGTATACTGCAGCACAGGCAGGCCAACAGCTGTAATCTGTTCTAAGAGATTGTGCTTTCATGGACCTTTGCATGATTTTTCCATATCACACACATATCTCACCAATTTCTACTTCTATGAACTTACATAGCACCTTTAAGATTGTCATCTATAAACATTTATACAGCATTTCTCAAATCTACTGGGAAGACAATTTTCACTTACACTTTCACGCACAGATAGACGTGCAGACTCAACAAAACTATAGTCAGTTAAAGATTCCAAAGATCTCCAACCAACTTCCTGAGACCCAGGCAAGGTCAACACTCTGCCACAATGCAACTCAGATGTATGGACGGTATTCTTTGCACTAATGGACAATGCTTTAAAAAATAAATAAAACATAATTTCCAAACATTGTTGTCAATACCTGACTTATTTACAAACTGCAAAATAATTTTATGTATAAAGATAAATTATGCTATTGCAATTCCTTCAAGTTGGTAGTTCAGAGATGGATAATTAATAGTTAGTGTGAGAGCAGGGTTTTTCTGTAGGCAAATAAAGAAAGGAGTGTGTTATCCATAGCTTGGGACAAAGAGGCTCCATCCTGCTCTCGCGCTCTAGAGGCATTAGAGCCTGACGCGCTCTGGATCGCACTAATCAGCCCTCATCAGTGTCCAGGAGCCAAGCAACGAAGAAGAGCACCGCCCCCTCCCACTGCTGCTGTGACGACCGTTGCTTGCACCACGCGCCACAGCAAATTGAGTTTGATGATATCTGACTGAAGGAATGAGCGAGGTGATTGGTGTGACGGCAAAGGAGGTATGGATTTCCCTAGTGGTTTGAGGGGCCATAGTCACACTCTAGGGTCTGAGGAAGTTGCTTTATATAATAATCCTTTGGCATTAAGGCGCATTACCAGGGTCGTAAATCGTCATTGTCACAAAATTATGAAAGCTGCCGTGTGCATGGCAAACTTTTCAAACTGACTAATAACAGTTTTCTTTGTGTTAAAGGCAGATTTTACTGGCCACTAATTGGGTTACTTTTTATGCGTATAAGGCCTGTTTTATTTATTATATCCACATATTTTCTGGTCTTCCCTGCTTAGTTTCATTCCCACTGTTTAAATAACAGCAGTGCTCGTTTCAGGGTTTAGGGTTAGCAATAATGATTTTTAGCCAAACCTTGCTTCAGAAGAGAGAAAATAAAACCACAAAGGAGCTAATTTTGAAACCCAAACTTGAATGGAATATGACTACATACATTCTGTTTAAATCTAAAAGTTCTATATGTTATGGGAAGGAGCGTACATGTAATATGATGATGTGAATCTTTCTTACGCATTACTTCTCTGCAGTTGAGTTTTATCAACTGCATTCAAACATTAAACAATCTGACAACAGAGAGAGCTGATTGATTTTAAACCAGCTGGTCCACAAAACTTCTACCCAAAACTTACCCCTTTTTAAGCTTTGCAGTATTATTTATTCATAAAGTAAAAGTCCTAAAGTACGAAGGGCCTGGCAGCTCAGAAAATAACCCACAGCACATACTGTATTTTGAAAGAAGAGTCTCTCCCTGGAAAAGGAAGTCCACATGCTTGGGGCCATGAGGCAAAGAAGAAGGTGAGAAAATTTGCTGCAAGGAGACTCAGAAGAATCGCCTTACTACAGAGAGATGGACTGGTTTGGACTGGTTCATCTTGCAAATATAACCTCATTATGGCCATGCTCTAAACGTTATCTTCCTAAACCTCACAGGATCTCACCTGCCTTAGTTGTGCATAATAATGACTCACAGAATTTATCTTGGCTTGGGACTCAATCCTCCAACAAAATACCTATGGCAACAAATTCTATACCAGATTCATATGGAAATTCATTCAAGACATTTGGTTTAGTATCTTTTGTCCGATTTACCTGAAGCAATCTATCAAAATCGACCTCTGAACCTGACAGCTTCTGTTCAGTGTTTTATTGCGCTGCAGTCTTGTTCTCTCCAGCACAAGCCTTTAAATGCTGAGATTTCTCTATGGGTTTGTCTCTGTGAGGGGATGAAGCAATGCTGAGGAGCAGATTAGCGCGTCATACCCAGAGAAAGCGATCACTGTCATTGATCAGCTACGATCGAACAGTCCTAAAGTGCTGATGCAGCTTCTAAAGTGTTTCTGTTAACGCTTAAGGAGTCCTGAGTCCTGTGACTGCTCCTTTCATCTATCATACACAAACAGACTGATGCAGTACAACAGCTAATCAATACAAATATCAGCACATCAGCATCTACAGGAGGAAGTGACAACCATAAATCTAACATACATTTGCACCTTCATTAGAATTCACTTTGTATGCTATGGATCCATACGTCAGGCTAGGAAATTAAAATCCATTTACTTAATACGACCATTCGCAGCCAAATTGTGTGACTCCTAACCGGCTCATTAACCCAGGCCTCGAGAACAAAGCAGATCATTACCATAAGAAGAATAGGAAGCAGATGTGTGTATGAAAGCTAGCAGATCCTCTATGGCTGCTGTTACCTTTTATTTATTTATGAAAAATAACAGGTGACAAAGTTGTCTTTAAGTCATGTTATAATGTTGTTACCTTGTCAAAAACATACCCGGCATTGTGCTTTGTGACATTCACACATGTATAAGTAATCCTTTATTCGTCTGCCTTTATCTCCAAAGCTCAAAATGTCCTTCCATCCTGTTTTGTCATGAAGTGGTAGTTTTCAAGTTAAAAACTACATTTTACCTTTAGTTCAGTAGAGATAGACAATTCCAAAATGAAATTATTGAAATAAATCTAGTGAAGGTGGATGGAGATTAAAAAACACAGTGAAGCATGTCCTGTATTACCACATGACATCACAAGGTGGAACAGAATGTTTTCTTTTTAAGTGAAGAACTTGGCCTTAATATGCAGGGTTTGTGTATTTAACATGTGAAAATGAAACAAAACACAACTCCAAGTATGTATGTAAATTACCCACAGTACACTTCTCCTGAGGTACAAAGCTTGTGAATTTTCAGTGGGATCATCTTTGCTGCTGTCGTGTCAGTACTTCAAACTGGTCATGATTTTGGCCCACATTGTGTCTCATTAGTGTTGTATCAAATTGGTTTGTGAAGCAGACTTGATGTGATACCGAGCAAGAATTTCCCACAGGAATTAGCACTCTTCAGAGTTGAAATGAACATAATTTGTACTTGTACTTGTACAAACTTCTGTCAAAATGAACCTGCAGGGAAACTGTATTGGTATTGTTTTTCATCTCCTTCATTTGAAAAATGTATGTAATTGGTTTTACTCCAGATTTTGACGGGCACACACTTAATCTTGAAAAGAACTGAATTGTATTTTTGACTAGAACATATTTGTAATTTTACAGAGTAATTATTGAAATCACAATTTTTAACTTGATTAACTGTATGCTCCTATTACATGGACATAATGATATCAAAACACTCACAAAAGTCTTTAAACTACATAAAGCATCATAAGAAAGAAAATCACTTATTCCAACACTTAAGTGTAGTGTGAATGGAGAAACAGCTGTAATATTTTGTTTCTAATGAGCCTTTTATGTGAGCAGAGGGGGAGAGGGACCTAGCAGTCATTAGCTCAAATTAGATTAAAAAGTTCACTGCCACTAGTCGGTGCTGCTCCGTCAGATTTAAATCTGATTTTATTTTGCATTTGCTATTCATAAAGGTTTTAACAGTCATTTAAAAACATGGTATATATATTTTGATTTACATATTGAGATTGTTATTTGAGTTGACTTGCTGACAAAAGCAAAAACAAATAATTTTTCATCATTTTTGAAGCTGCTGACAGTGTATTCACATCATAAACGTGAGAAACCTAACTGTAGGTTTGTGGCTGAACATGCTCAGATCCATCAGCTCATTGGATTGTGCAGCAGAAGCAGGGGAAATAAAAGGCAAATAAAAGGCGGGAGTTATTATTGCAGGTGCCTGGTTGAGAGGAGCTTATTTCCACAGTTTGAGGGTTTAGATCTCAGAGGGCTGCTGTACGATGCATTCAATTGAAAATGCTATTTTACAGCAAGTGCCACATCTTTCTGACAAAGCTTTTAATTTGAAATCGTAAACCTACCAATTTGCTGTTAGTATAAATCTTATGTTTTACTACTACCTTGTCACTGAGCTTGTTTTCCATTTTGATCCTTGCCATGGTTTTCTCCATCCCCCACGCCCTCCAAGTTACGCGTGAAAACATAATGAGCCTGTGCAGCTGATAAATCAAACATCCAGATGTGATCACTGCGGAAACCAGGTTTATATATAGCTATATGTTTTACACATGTGGAAAAGATACATAGATAAAATAAATTGAGATAAAAGGCTGTTAAAATGAATAAAGCACTCAGTAAAGCAAGAAATTTAGCAGAAGCAAAAACTAAATTGCGACATATGCAAGCTTCTTTTTGAGATGACTTTGTGTGTTTAACATTTGTACGATTAAGGTGAATATGGGAAAAAATATATAATAATAATAATGATAATAATTAAGTGTCATTAAAGGTGCACTACATAACTTTTTTGGTGGAGGGTCCCCTGCCTACTTGTCTACATGGAAATATTATTACTTTGCCTAGAATGTTCCATAGTATAAGACAGTATAGACATTAAACATATCATCTAACATTTTTAAAATTTGGGGTATTTCTATTGCCCAAAAATACAATCACTCCTGTGATTAGCGCCAACTCTCCACAGATCTGAACTGTAGTGCTTTAATCTGCTCATCTTCCTCATGATAGATGGGCTTAATCTATACTGTGGAACATTTTAGACAAAACAATATCATTTCTACAGAGACAAGTAGGTAGCAGACCTTCTACCAGAAATGTTGCGCAGTATACCTATAAAGTGTCAGTGTAGTTTGTGTGGTTTCTTTGCTGTTTTATTTGGCTCAACATTTTGGAGTGAAGATCAAAATCAAATGTGTTCTGCCACGGTTAAAACAGACCTTTTTCACAACAGCTGGAAGTACCGCGATGTAGGAAAAACATAACTTCCAGCTAATGCTTTTCTATAGCAAAATATCTGTGGAAATGTCTCGCCTATTTCCTACCAGCTTCATAAATCTGCCCTATCACCAAATCTTCAACCAACAAAGTCGTCAAAGGACATATTCTGGCCATGAAGAATTTATCCACAACTATCAAGATAAGAAAGACGAAAGCTTAAAGGCAAACAAGCATTAGTGAACTACTCCCATGACAACTCCTGAGCAAAACTAAAGTTATGGTAATGAATAAAACATAAGTAACTTGTTAACTTAGACTGATTTTACAATTAAAATTAAAAATCGATTTCATGGTGTACATATTAGCATAGACAGAGAGATTGTGTAGTTTAAATGCTAGACATGTAATCTGTGAACATCTGTAGCATTCAAACTGCACAAATCTCTCTCTCTATGGCAATATCTACATCAGGGGTCACCAAACATTTTTCTCTGTGGGCCATTTTATCACTCCTGATTGTGATTGGGGGCCAGGTGGGCAGTATCACAGAATTGTATGACCCTGACAACGCAGATTATATTCCTTGAAAACCACCACACTTTCTTTACATATCAGACAAACTGCACAGTCCTTACACCGCACAAAAAAATAATCGGTCGTCCACTGTTCTTTGAAAACTCTGCACTCTCTGTCAAGTTTTTGTACTTTAACACGAGCCATTTTGCTGTCCTAAACTGCACTACAGTAACCTGTGCGTACGTTGACTGTCACTGTTTTTCTCGAGCTTGTCAGGTGATGAAAATTTGGTGGCAAATGCAAATACGTCATATAATTATTTAAATATAAATACTTCATATAAATATTTTAATTGAAAAAAATCTACAAAATATAAAATGCAGATGTTATTTGCCAAAAGTAATAAAAAAAAAAGACCATGAGAACTTTTGAGGATTACCTCATAGGACCAGTTCAAGTGATGGAGGGCAGACAGGCTGGGAGGCTGGTCAAAGGGATGTAACAGGCCGGAGTTGGCCCACGGGCCTTAGTTTGATTATCCCTGATCTACACCATGAAATTGATTTTTTATTTTAATTTAGAATCAGACTGAGTTCACAAGTTACTATGTTTAATTCATGACCATAATGTTAGTTTTGCTCAGGAGTAGTTCAGTAATGCTAGTCGTTGTTCGTTTTCGTCTTTCTTACCTTGATAGTTGTGGATAAATTCTTCATGGACAGAATATGTCCTTTGTGGACCTTGCTGGATGGAGATTTGGTGATGGGGTTGGCAGATTTATGAAGCTGGTGGAAAATACATGGGACATTTCCACAGATATTTTACTTCCAACTGTTGTGTAAAAGGTCTATTGAGAAATAAGGCTTTGCTAACTAAATAGCTAACCATGATATACTGCATACTCACGAAAGCCCAAACTTGATGCCATGGGTTCACTGGCCCTGATAGCTGATAGTATATTTCTTCCTCCAGTGACAAGGGTGATTCAAGGTGCGTATGTATGTATTTATAGTGATTAGTGATAAAATGGCCCATGCCCCCATCATCTATTTTCAGAATCATGACACCAAAATTGTTTTTTGAGTGCAGTGTAATGAGAGTGCGTTTGTGAGCCATACAGAGATTATGTCATAGCTTTATGGACGTCTTCATCACAGGGCACTGGCCCCAGCAGTGAGGGGTCACCTTGACGATGGTCTCCCAGCAGCACCATCTGGTCACCGTGGAGATACAGTAGTATGTTTATAGTTCACAGCCCGTAGCTCCGCACTTACACACATCTATAACTTAACTATGTACCGCACATACACTGACCCCAAAGTTAACCCTTACACAATGCTAGTCAAAGGTCATGCACAAAGAAATAAAAATACCACAAACAATCTCTCAATTCCAACTAGCAGAACCCACAATAAGATGAAGAAAACATTAGGTATTGAAAACATTGATTGTCTGGCACCTGACCAATGGAGCTCAACAGTGACCACCCAACCCCCAGTTCCCCCCCAAAATACTATTTATTAATATTTGTTATTATTATTATGATTATTATTATTTCCAGTTTATCATACACTTTTTCTACATTTATTTTTTGCTGTCTTATATTTCCCTGACTCTCTCTTGTGTAAACATCATGGTATGTAGCATGTCGTGGGTCTTTGAGTGGTACTTTGTGAGGTAGTACCACACGTGGACTGCGCTGGATTCCCAAATGGGTTGGTACTGTAATAAACATTGTTGAAACACTTCTGGGCCTTACAGATCTGCTTCATAATGAAATTATGAAAACAAAGAGATGGTCACTAGTTAATGCGTGTTACCATCATGAGAAGTAAATTCTCAACCTCTTTGATTTATGGGGATTGCTTAATTGCTCAATATTCTGGAATTGTGCACTGAGTGATAAATAATGTATGAATACCTAAATTAGACTGCAAAAATGTCTTAAAAAACAAGTTGTGTACCATTACCAAAGCAGTTCTGCATGAAAACATCAAACAATGAATCACATACATCCAGAGTGAACACTTAAGTCAATCGTGACTTGAGCAGCAAAAAATAAAGTGGTGAAAAATTGATTAAGCATCAGAGTGCGTAACAGGTCGTGAGTCAATATGACATTGTGTGGACATGGGTGGGCTGCTGATGTGTGGAGGGCGTGCTGCTGCATTCTCAGGTCAGGTAATTTAAAGCAAACATTATTCTAGGGGCCCGAGATTTACATTATAAACTATTTAGCTCTAACCATAATTTAAGAACCTTATTCTACTTAAGCAACTTATATGGCATTATTATCACTACATATCTTCAGTGTATTTTGTGAAACTAATTCCCTACATGATGCACACTGCTGAACAATTATTATAAATAATTACTTAAAATGTGTTCACTCACTGCAGATCATGTTTCATCCAGTATATTCAATGAATAGACTGAATCTTGGAACACAGTAAAGAACAAAGCAGTCACAAACATTACAGTTCTCTCTGTGTCTGTTTGTCCCACCTTGAAATTATTATGCAGATGGCAGTAATGATATTCACAATGGAAATGTTCTACTTTGAACTTCATTAATGTGTTAAAAACAGTGATTAGAATAACTGTGTTCTTCTTATTCACCTGACAGTTATTACCTTCACTATATTTCCCCTCCTCACATTGTTCTGACCTGTTCCTCTGCTCTGTTCGCAGGAGCTTCTGTCCTCATCAAGGTGTTTGGCGGTCAGAGGAAGAGGACAGAGCACGTCTCATTGTGTATTTATCTTCATGATAATGTTTTCACAAGGTGACTGTCAGCACCAGGCGCCTGATAGCATCCACTAATCTACTCTCATGCTCTCACAAACTGTTCTTCTCACAATAAGAAACTACAAGAGTTTGTATCAGACATGTGCTGAAAGGATGAATGGAGCTGCACACCATTGATTAGCTGACCTAACTGACCCCAATGGAATAAAAAAAAATCATTAGAACATTGTCTTAACTACATTAAGTCTATTTATAGCAACAATGTGCAATATGTGCAGAGGTATTATGACTTCTTTTGTTTATCAAACAAAATAAATAGTGTACAAAGAATGAAAGGAAAAGAAGGAAGATTATGTTCTGCCACATTTATTGGATTTAATCAATGTGCCAAACCTGTGTTATCAATAATGAAATTAGGGCTATAGACCAATGCCAAATGGAGTGACAAGGAAATAAGTGAGATCAAAGAAACAAAGAGAATAACCAATAACCAATGTAATGTTTTTTTTTTCATTGCCAGTTATTTAAATTCTAAAGCAACCAATGGCTGATATTTTTAGACCTCCAAATAATGCAATTTAATTTAACTACAAACTCACCCCCAACTCTTTTACCACAAACCTTTAAGAGAGCAGTGTGATCACATTTTGTGCAGCTATCTCTTCACTTTAGAGTGTTTGAATAAAGCTTTGTGTGTATCGGCCTGTGCTGGAAATTTAAAGCTTCACAAAAAAATGCTAAAACACTAAAAAGTGCAAATACCTATATATATATATATATATATATATATATATATATATATATATATATATATATATATATATATATATATATATATATATATATATATATATATAAGAGATATAACTATCTCTAAAACAAACAGATGACACAAGAAAACACAACAAACACAAACCATGTCTTCATTGCCATGAGATAAACTTGTTTAAAATAAAACAAAATAGGCATACATCACTATTATTAATTGTCACATTAATATGAATTCACAATAATAGTATTATTGATAGTATTTTTTTCTCTGAATTAAAAAAAATAAATACTTACATCTAAAATATTCCTTTTGCTTCCATGCAGTTAGATAGTGATGAATGCCTCACTGTGTGAGTGGCTGTTTGTTTTTCATTGTTTCTCCAGGTCCCACATCGATCCCTGGGCCGTAATGTACTGAACTGATTCATGTGCTGCAGAAGGTACATTGATTGTTTCTACGGCAACAAAGAGCGCAGTGATGTGAGGAGTGCAGGTTCGATTCCCAGAACGACTCTACATGTTTGTGGTCATGTCATAATCAACCAGGGCTCAGGCTTTGAATTCAGAGGAACAAATGGGCATAATTATAATGTGCATGGGTTTAATTGCCCCTGCTGGAAAAATCTAGAGATGTGAATTCAGTGGCTATGTTCACAGGCACACAAAACACCTGATCTTATTTGATTTCTGGAGTTATTGAAATAACTGAAATGTCATGTACATAGTTACATCAGATGAGACTGGTGAGTCACATCCTGACTGCCTGAGAGAGGGCAGCAGGGTCACAGTAGCTCCTGAAGTTTCCTGAAAACCTCTACCTTTTGAAGTTATTCTTGTTTGCACTTTAAGATTTTATTTTATTTTATTTACCTGATTTGTCCCGTTAAACACTCAACAATTTTTTGGGGCGTTTTTGCTTTTTTTTTCTTCTTTGTGGCTGGTCTCTTTGTTCTTAGTCGTGTTGCCCAGCAGAGCAGGCCTACTGTGTATTCCAGAGAGTACCGTCTTTCACTGTCCAAGTGCTCAGGACAGTTTGGCGTTAAGCCTGATTTAATTCCAGTGGAACTACGGATGAAGACATGCAGAGGATGTTGCACTGGAGTAAAAGTGAAACAGCGAAGAAGCCTGATGGGGAAGGTAAGGTCACTGGGAAATAAGATGGACGAATTGTGTGCTCTTGTTTGGACCCAGAGGGAGTAGGCTGTCAGCAGTATCAAGTGCTTCATAGAGACCTGGTTTCATATGAACTTCCTGGACAATAGTGCATCTGTACCAGGCTTTAAAACTGTGCGTGTGGACAGAGACACTCTCCTTAGTGGTAAGAAGAAGGGTGGCAGGATTGCTGTTTCAGTGAACGAGAGGTGGTGCAATCCTGGCCATATTACTGCAAAGGATCTGTTTCTCAAATATTGAACTTTTAACTCTGGGAATGCGTCCATATTATTTACCTAGGGAAATTACCTTTGTCCTGTGCAATGGAGTTTACATCTCTTCCTCAGTATATGAAGATGCTTACTGTGTCAGGATACATACTGTGGTCTCTGGGCTTCAGGCCAAACACCCAGAGGCTCTACTTCTCATTTCTGGTGACTTCAACCATGTTTCACTGGACAATGTTTTACCCACACTTCACCAGTATGTGGATTATAAAAATTGTGACAAAAGAAATCTATGCCAACTCTAAAGCCCAATTTATGGTTGTGCCTTAAAACTCTGTGTGTCACGATGCAGACAATTTTAACTCAGAGCAGAGCGTCTGCGCCAGCCAACGTGCACCTCCAAAATTTTGTAATTACGCATCGAACCGACACAGACAGCAAGGGAAAGCAATGCAGATAAATAAGGGCTGTGATTGGTCCTCTCTATATCCACTCTACATACTTTTCCGGTACTCTTCTTTTCTGATTCATTTTGTATACACGAATGCCATTTTAAAATCCTAGCCTCCTAGTGTTGTGGCGCTGAATTACTTAGCTGCACATAGACTTCAATGCAGATCCATAAGTCCAAAACGACGGTGACAAGGAGACGTCGGCAGTGTGCGTTGAATCGAGGCAGAACTATAATTTGGCCTGAAAGAGGGATACAGTGCCACTGCCCCCACTGGGAACATCAGACTACAATCTTGTCCTGTTAATGCCTCAGCATGTCCCTGCAGTGAAGAGGCAGCCTGTCACCACTAGGACTGTAAGAAAGTGGAGTCAAGAAGCCAGCCATGCCCTTTAGGACTGCTTTAAAACAACAGAGCAAAATGTGGCAGCCCCGTGGGGACAATATCAACATCATGACAGACTGTATTGGGAATTACATCAACTTCTGTGAAGATACAGTCATACCCGCATGCACTGTCCACTGTTACCCTACAACAAGCCCTAGATCACCAGCCAGTTGAAGGATTTGCTCAACAAGACTCTGGAGACAAGGACAAGGTGAGGATACAACAATAGCTGAAGGCCCAGCTCAGGCAAGGGCAAGAACACTACGGGAGGAAGTTAGAGGTAAAACAGAACAATAACAAGGGGATGTGGAAGAGGATGAAGGCCATTGCGGGTTTTAACACCAAAACAAAGCTGCAAGACAATAGCCCAGACAGGTCAGATCTGCTCAATTTGCATTTTAATAATTTTTCATCCCTTTGCACCCCCGTCTCTATACCTACCAGATGCTCAATACACACCTCACCGCTGATCACTCAGGTGGCCATTCATCATCCCATCACCTCTGCCCACACTCACACCCACCCCCACAGAGGAACCCAGTCCAGTGTCTTTGTCACCTGCACAGATGAGAAGGCAGCTGGAGAAAGTTCATCAAAATAAGTCTCCTGGACCAGACCAAGTCAACCCCTGTGTGCTGAGGACTTGTGCTGTACAGCTCAATGAAATCCTACACTTTCTCTACACCCTGCGTCTGGAGCTTGAAAGGATACTGGTGCTATGGAAGACCTCCTGCATTGTGCCAGTGCCCAAGAAGCCTATCCCATCTGCATTTAAAGACTTCAGACCAGTTGCTTTGACATCTTATGTTATGAAAGTGTTTGAAAGACACGTTCTGGCTCGGCTCAGACCCCTGGTGGCACCACCCCTAGACCCTTTCATTGTGCCTACCAGGCCCATATTGGTGTTGATGATGTACTCATTTATCTTCTGCAGTGGGCTCACTCACACCTGGATAGTGTTAAGGGCTCTGTGAGGATATTGTTTTTTGATTTTTTCCTTTGGAATGGTCAGCCCGGCTGATGTGCACCAAGCCATAAATGGGCTCTCTTTGCATGGTAGCGCTGGTCCAGATGGCATTGAAGCCAAGTTTATTAAATTTGCGTCCCATGTTCTTTGTTACCCTTTGGCTGATCTGTTCAACCTGTCTTTTAGATCCTGTGAGGTTCCATCTGCATGGAAATGTGTAAAGGTTGTACCTCTCCATAAAGGGAGTGACCCCAGCAAACTTAATAATTATAGACCAATCTCAATTATCAATAGTATTGTTAAAGTCTATGAGAAATTAATTTTTAATCAACTGTCCGAATATTTATCGAAAAATAATCTTCTATCTCCATTTCATTCTGGTTTTAGAAAGTATTTTTCAACAACGTCTGCTTTACTAAAATTTACCAATGATATTTTTTCGGGTTTTGACAATAATATGCTCACTGGTGCCTTATTTATTGACCTCATGAAAGCTTTTGATATGGCCGACCATTATCTTTTACTGGACAAGCTTCATTCTATAGGCCTTGACAGGTCCGCTCTCCTTTGGTTCAATTCATATCTTCATCACCGCCAACAATGTGTTTTCTTTAAAGGCAGCTTTTCAAATTTCTCCATAATAGAGAGAGGCGTGCCTCAAGGTTCCTCGCTGGGTCCCCTTTTATTTTCTATTTTTATTAACGACCTTCCTCTTGCGTGCACAACCTGTGATATTCAACTCTACGCTGATGATACAGTTATTTATTCATCTAAATCTAATATTACTGATATTCAATCCTCAATTCAACATGATTTTAATACTGTTCAATTATGGCTACAGTATAACAAACTTCTACTTAATAAATCTAAATCATATTTCATGTTGTTCCAGAAACGAATCCGTCCTTTTTCTGTTAATGATATAAATTTGACATTTACTGATTCATCACCAATTATAGCAGTTGATAAATTTAAATATCTTGGCTTATGGCTTGACCCGTCGCTCTCATTCAGCGCCCACATACAAACTATTACAAACAAAATTCCATATCGCTTAAAATTACTTTATCAGTCCATCAGTTGTTTTAGCTTTTCTGTTAGAAAAAAGATTATTTCACAACAAATTTTTCCCATTTTAGATTACTGCGATATCATTTATCAAAATACTACAACTTCTATTCTCCAACCACTCAACGTTATCTATAAGAGTCTGTGCAGATTCATTCTCCGCTGTCCCTTCAGAACTCACCACTGTACGATGTATCACCAACTGTCCTGGCTTAATCTGTCCTCCCGACGTCAACTTCACTGGTTATTATTTATTTTTAAATGTATTAATCTCATTTATCCTGAATATCTTAAATAGTATTTAATTCCATTCAGATCCTCTTATACTGTAGTTTACGTATGCAGATCAGATATTTTTTGTTGTCCCAAGAGTCAAAAAACAAATTGGAAAATACTCATTTAAATATAAAGCTCCTTCTGATTAGAACAATCTTCCCTCATCGATTCGTGCTTTAACTTCTGTCCCTTTATTTAAAAATGCTCTGGTTCAACATTTACATAACCCATGTTATTGTTTTTGATTATTTTGTTGAATTTTGTTGTTTATCTTGTTGTATCCTGTGATTATCTTTGAACCCTGTCTATTATTATTATTGTTATTATTACTGTTATTATTATTTTCTTTCAAATTTGTTTTATTATGTGTGAAACAGTCAAGCGTAAGTGAGTGTATTACTGTGTGTGTGTGTGTTTGTGTTGATTTTGTTGTTTTGATGCTTATTTGAATTTATGTCTCCTACTGTCTGCCCTACTGTATCTGTCTTTTGTTGTTGTATTTATTTATGAGGACCCCCTCGAAAACGAGATGGTGACACATCTCAAGGGGCTTATCCTCCAAATAAATAAATTCAAATTCAGATTTCTCCAGTGCCTTTAACACAGTCCAGCCCTTTCTGATGAGCAAGAAGCTGCTCAGGATGGGTGTCAGCTATTCCATTGTCTCCTGGATTACTGACTACCTATCAGGCAGGCCTCAGTATGTGCAACTGGGGAGCACTCTGTCTGATACTGTGGTCAGTAATGTTGGAGCTCCCCAGGGTATAGTCCTGTCTCTGTTTCTGTTCACCTCTGATTTCCAATATAGGTCTGGGTTTTGCCACCTGCAGAAGTTCTCTGATGACTCTGCAGTGGTTGGGTGTATCAGAGATGGACAGGAGCTGGAGTACAGGACACTGATTGCAAACTTTATGGTGTAGTCCCAGGCAAACATCTGCTCCTGAACGTTTGAACGTTGACAAGACCAAGGAACTGGTGATTGACTTAAGGGGAAGAAGACACCAATGGAGCCCATCACCATCCAGGGCCTTGAGGTGGAAATAGTGGACTGCTACAAATACCTTGGAGTCCAGGTGAATGACAGACTGGAATGGAGGGACAGCTGTAATGCTGTGTACAAAAAGGGCATGAGTAGACTCTACTTCCTGAGAAAGCTCAGATCTTTCAATGTGTGCAGCAAGTTACTAGAGATCTTCTACCAGTTTGTGGTGGCCAGTACCCCCAATGTTCTACCAATCATCATATCATTTTGCAATGTTTTTCCTCATGACCTTTTGAATATAGCTGAGATATTTTTTAATACTTATTTAATATTTTATATTTTATTTTGACTTGTACAGATACATTTAGAAATTATGTCTTATTAACACCTGTCTCTTGCTCTTTTTTTGCTACTGATTTAGAATTTATTAATACCATTCATATTTTTTACTCTTTGCAATTATAACATAGTGTGTTGTGTGAGGCTGAGCTACTGTGTCCAAGTAATTTCCCTTGTGGATCAATAAAGTTTCTCTAAATCTACGTGCCGATCTTGCCCCCAATCTTAGCCCTTAGCGTAAGTGTGACGAGTGGAGCTCTAAGGTGTGCTGTGCCTGAATATCAGGTGGAGTGGCGTGGCGCATTCAGTGAATTGCCAGAATCGTAAAAATAAATATCAAATTAGTCCACTGAAAAACAACATGCAACATGTTCAAGGCCTCTTTTATTTGGAAATATATTAGGATATGCTTAACGTTCATAACATGTTCCTGTGCGGGAGCTGTGCGGAAGCTCCTTGCCCGCTCCCTGTATCGACTCAGCTCTGCTCCATAGTTTGGCGTGATCTGGATCTGTACAAAGGCTTCTCTTTCACATGGGGCCGTTTACAGAGATGTCCTACAGTGTGTTTTCTGTCTGTGGTTCTAATGCTGCAATGTCGATTTCCTCACATTCTCGTGGCCGGACTCAGAGATCTGCGCGCACATTCACTGACAGATCGGGGCTGTGACAGCGGAGCAGGCGCACGTATCATATCTGTGCACAAAGCGGTAACAGATCAGAAAACATTTATATGACAATAAATGTATTCAATAATCCGCGAGACATCCACCAGTGAGGGACCAAATGCAATGGACCTGTGAGGCGAGAATGTGAGCGGTCAGCAGTAGCAGCGGTGGACATTCATACCTCAGGTGATAGGGAGAGGACTGCCGGGACAGGCGGGAGCAAGTCGGGAGCGAGTGCGAGAAAGCAGCGGGTCTACTGTGGGATGGGGAGCGCATGAGATAGACACAGGTCTGCTGTGTAACAGGAGGAAAAGCAACAGAGAAAACTATAAAAGGTTGACGTTTGCGCGTGCATGAGAGGGGCTCGTGTGCGCGTGGAGTGTTCGTAACAAAATGGCCCCTACAAAATTCTATATCCCTGGTGCCTCTACTGGTGCGTACTTGCGTCGCAGGGCTCCGGAGCTGTTTTATTGTCACATATATAACTTTTTCACACTCCGCTTTGCTGTCTGATAATGAGGCAAAAACTGCAGACATTACCCACACGGGCGGTGCTTTTAAATGCCACAGCGGTCACAGATTGGTTCAGATGCTGTCACCATATATGTACCTGTACCATCCCACTCCAGCCTCCAGCTGCGAAGTACAGCCCAACCTGGACACGCCCCCTCCTTAACGCGGGCCCTAGGTCTCTTTCTAATTGTTGACACCTGTGCAGGTTTTGAAAATTATGCAAAAGATGGCAAACTAATGTGGTAAAAAAGAAAAAAGAAGTTCATTGTATTTCATTGTACTTACATAAGATAAGATTTCTTATATTGTAAACTGGTCATATATGTCGAGGTACATTTGGTCTTCCTTTATTTTATTATATTATTTTTTCAGACCAAAGTTTAGTTAGTTTTCATACCTGACACGGTACTCTCACAGACCTGGGATACTGCCCTGAACAAGATGGTGCTGTTCTGCCTCCGTCAATAGGAAGACAGCACCAAAACCTGTTTAAATCAGTTGGCCAGTCACGTCACAGCAACATCACGTGACCACTCTGAGGAAGACCGCTAGTAAGCAGTTAAAACTACTGTCAGGTATGAAAACAAACCAAACCATGGATTGTAAAAAGAATACAATAAAATAAATGGTCATGTAAATGTACTCAGTGGCAAGGTAATTAAAAAGTTGTCTGAAGTACCGGTAATTAGTAATTATGAAATTCTATTAAAATACACCAACATACAACCATGCAGCATTTAAAGCTCGAGTCCTTACTCGAACTAAGAAGTACGAGCATATAAGTCCTGTGCTCAGGTCTCTGCACTGGCTTCCTGTGCCTCAGAGAATAGACTTTAAAGCAGCTCTGCTGGTGTACAAGTCTCTCCATGGCCGAGCACCAAAGTACATCTGTGACATGTTAGTGTCATATGAACCATCTCGCACTCTGAGGACCTCAGGGACCGGCCTCCTGCTGGTGCCCAGAGTCAGGACTAAACAAAGGGAGTCAGCGTTTCAGGTTCATGCAGCTAAAACCTGGAACAGTCTTCCTGAACATGTGAGACAGACTCTTCTGTGACGCTGTTTAAATCCAGGCTCAAAACATTTCTGTTTAACTGTGCATATAACTGAAAGGTTTTCATACCTCACTCTTCTCTCCAATTTATGTCTCTCTTTTTTAATTTTAATCTTCATGATTATTTATGTTTTGATTTGTTTTTATTATGATTTTAATGTATTTCTTATTCTGTAAAGCACTTTGAATTACTTTGTGTACGAATTGTGCTATACAAATAAACTTGCCTTGCCTTGCCTTAAAGCAGTGCTTCTCAATTATTTTCTGTCATGCCCCCCCTAGGACGAATAAAACATCTCGCGCCCCCCCCCCCCCCCCCGCGCGTGACTATAGATAGTATCATTTGTCTATAAAATTGTTATAAGTACACCTGTGCGTAACACTGCCACCTTATATGACGCCAACAACGCTCGCTGGTTTACTGAAGTAGCAGTCACAAGCGGGATGATTGTCGGCAATATTCGGCACGTTTTCGCTGAAAAAACTCAAGCGGCTTATCAGAGTGATTGGGGTGTAATGTATTTAAGTGACGCCTTAATTTATTGGGCTTCATGCTGTCGGCTGCCAACATTTTTAGACACAGTAAGCACACCGGTCTTTCCTCGTCTCCCACCGTAGTCACAGTGAAGCCAAGCGCTACATACGCTTCGTCATATTTCCTCGTCTTAGCTTTCGGGAGATTTTCGTTTGTCTCTTTATCTCCGTTTCTCTCCGTCTGTCTTCTCATCCCTGTTAAATATTTTTTTCATGGTGTCACTTGAGGGTCTGCCACACTTCGTGTCTACACTTCATACTCAAACTCTGTGCTGTGTGCAAAGCGCGCATGCTCAGTGCAAACAAAACTCCTACACCACTGAGCGAATGCTCCCTGCGCACACTCTGCCAATAAGAGCGCCGCTGCCCCCTAGAGTAGTGGAAGTGCAATTGCACTTTATTCTAAAGGCCCGTTCAGACCAAAGCGTCAAAGCGTCCACTTTCTATGTAAAGTCTATGTGGACGCGCGACTAGAGCGTCTGCGTTTTTGCGGCGCGTTTTCGGCGTCAGCGCGGCGCGAATCTGGCGTCAGCGCGGCACGTCTTCAGCGTTTTGGCGTCAGCGGCCAAGACGCGTGTCCAAGGCGTCAGCGTCAAAGGCGTCAGCGTCAAGAAGTTGAAAATGCTGAACTTTTCGCGTCAGACGCGCCGCGTCAACCAATCAGGGACGAGTATCCAGAGACGCAGCGACGTTATTATCAGGAAGAAAAAACCCAGAACCAGAACCACAAACATGAACGGAGAATAAATATATACGCCACAATCACCGAGCCGATCGCGAGGACTACACCAGGACCGGACCAGGACCAAACCAGGACTAGACCGGGACTAAACAAGGACTAGACCGAGACTAAACAAGGACTAGACCGGGACTAGACCGTGATTAGACCAGGACTAGACCGGGACCAGACCGGGACTAGACCGTGATTAGACCAGGACTAGACCGGGACTAGACCGTGATTAGACCAGGACTAGACTGTGATTAGACCAGGACTAGACCAGGACTAGACCGTGATTAGACCAGGACTAGACCAGGACTAGACCGGGACTGATCCAGTGTCATTAGCGGAGTAGAAATATGCCCCAGTAGTCGACCCGATCTCCTCCGTTGATGTTTTATGTCATAAAAACACTCTCTCAGTCTGGTCTGACATTGTTTCGGGAAAAGACCGGGACCGGGCTCTTGTTTCCAGGGCAACGGACGCGCGTCAAGTATTTTTGTCCAGTTCGTCCACGGCGTCAAAGACGCGCGTCGGGGGCGTCTAAACTCAAATGCAAAGGCTCCAAATAGAGGCGTCAAGGCGTTTTTTGACGCTTTGGTGTGAACGGCCCTTAAGACAGTAAAAAAAATCTAAATAAAAAAATAAAAAAGCATGTTCCCCGAGGTCCAACGCGCCCCCCTTGACGGAGCCTCGCGCCCCACTATTTGAGAAGCACTGCCTTAAAGGATTCTGATGGAAGCCTTTGACATGGAAACCTCAAAATCAGATGTGAGTAATCAGAGGGACCATGATCAGAAAGAAATCAAATGACTTATCTGTTTACATACAATTTTAATCCATTCTATAATAGTCTCATAACTGCAAAAATCTGATAATAATCTGCAGCCACTGTGACACAACACAATGCGGCTTCATTAATATAGCTTTAGCATAGAAATAAAAAGCACATTAGCATCAGTAACCAGGTCAACACTTGAGAGATTTGTTGTTGGCCCAAACTACAAGGAAAACTACAAATAAATTAGCAGTTAGTGAGGAGAAGTCTGTCACTGGAGCGTGTCATTACATAGTTAAAGCACAGGTCGGACCTTGGCTCATTAGCCCTGAAACCTCTTAGCCTCTTTGTACAGTCAGGACAACCTTAACTTTAATACCCTCCTCACATGCCACTATGGGAGAATTTTTTACTGAATATTGGTGTTTTTTTTAGAATGTGATGATGACATACTCCCAGTTGGGGGCCAAGAACCAGATTTCCCTATTGATTACATTGTACTTTGCCACAAAATATCCAAAAGGTAAATGATGATCCTGATCATTTGAGTTACTAGACCCAGGACTTTGCTGTATTGCAAAATAAATCTGCATTTTAACAATACTAATTTTATCTGCTCCCTATCTGTATTAAATCATAAAAGTACTATAGAATGTCATCTGAAACCCAGCAATTTGTTACAGAATATAAAATTTAAAATAAAAATAAAAATTGATTTTCTTTGTGAACTGGGCAAGACTTGAAAAATAACACGTCTTTAATGCAGATCTATTAAGAGTGGGGCATTATGTCCCAGTGTTCTATAGAAACAAGGTGATTTTCTCCTCTCTGCTGCTCACCTGCTGTAATTACCCCCAGGACAAACACATTATATAACACACACACAAGTGTGTGAAATAATGACCCACACACACAGAGGAACTCTCCCGCCTTTTAGCTGTGACCAAGAAGAATGCATTAAGAAGCTATTAGTACACCAATATTTAAATTATCCTTTATGAAGCAGGCCTCATAGATTACATGATCAGCTACATTGGTGCTTCGCCTGTTCTAAAACAGTGTTGATGTGTTAAAACTGAGCCATAAAAAGTACTTTCTGTTTGTTTGTGATGTTTGTCAAGCAGCAACTCACTGTGAATGAAGCTAAAAATACAAAAGTGGCTGCCTCAGAAGCTCTCCTTTGTCTTGACTGTTGGACAAAAGGACAAAGCTGAACCAAAGAAGCACTGAGTTTATCCTCGACAATTCATGAGCATGATTTTAAATAATAATACATTTTATATAAAGCTTTTAAACAAACTCAAAAATGCTTAAATGCCCCCCCATCACCATACAGTCTGTGCAAAGCCTGATAAAGGGACAGATTAAACCTGTGCTGACCTGCGATCAGTGCGTCACTCCACACATGTGGTGGTACCAGTCTGACGCAGTGCCAGCTGCACAGCAGGAGTCGGATGTTGGTTTAATGCTGCCCTGGATGTTGTTGAAACACCTGATCCAGGTGAGCACTGCTCCTGTTTCACGGCTGAACACACCAAAGAGAAACTGTCCCAGACAGACACAGAAAATAGCCTATCAAAGTGTAGCCAAAGAGACTACTTAAAGGGACACAAGGGCACATCTTCAACAGTCAACAATAAATGTATACAATTCAGTATGCTCTGATTTAATTAAACATTTGTGATTATTTACCACTCAACATTACATACATGCTGCTAATTTACAATTTACCATGTAATAAAACCTGAACACAACTGTAGTGCGACTGACAACTCCACTGAAAATAGGTTCACAGTTTTTCCAATAATTAGTGAGTGTGCTACTAGGAACTGTCCATAGTGCTGAAACTCAGTAAAACTACATCTATTTCTATTTGGGGATTTTTTTTTTTTCAACACTGAAGAACAGCCCTTCTCAAATACTGTAGACCTGAAGCTATGAGGTAACCCAAATGTCCAGATGAGGTGTGCTTTACAATGTTATGTAAGTCCCACATAGTTATATGATCTATAGCAACAGCATGGCCTGGATTGTATTGCAACACACAAGTGGGTTTTTAATCTTATATTTAAGGAAAGAAAAACTATAAAAAGATATGAAAGAATCTTCCTTTGTATTTTATTGCAGAATGAAAGCAAAACAGTGGCAACATAGCAGGCTTGTTTAATATCAGACCTAACAAGTTTAGGGCCAATTGGCAGTCCGTCACCATGGCAACTAATTGACCCTTCGACTTGATTATTGTCTCAGTTGGAGCTGCTGAGGCGTAGTGCACAGTGAGCTTGTGCTTTGGACATAGCCACATCTCCTAGTACTTAGCAGTTTATCATTATCATTTAGATAGAGAGTAAAAGACTTGACAATATGTAGTAATTATTTCTTGCCACTTTACTGCCAGTCAAACAGAAGTACAAACACAATGTAAGGTAATATTTGGCAGGTGTAGTTTGGCTCTATATTTATCACTGTTCTACCATCTGCATATTACCACCAAATGTGATCCCTGAGCACTTAATGAAAATACATTTGTGTGGGTTGGAAATTTGCAATGGTGTAATAAAGAAAACATTACGAAGGCTGTGCGCGCTGTTGTCACAAGATTAACATTACTCTCTAAATAGAGGGTGGAGTAAAATGCTGTTGATTTTTGCTGGCATCACAAAGCGCAGAAATTAACTTGGAGGGAGAAACCCCAGAGAGCACTGTTACATACAAGACTAGTAATACCTGATTATTCATATAGAGTGGTGCTGTTCATGGTCTGATTTCAGCTTCCTGATTATAGGTGTCTTTTGAGTACTTTTGTCCATTTTGTTTTGAATTGTTACCTACTATAACAACAGCACCCAGAAACTTTAATAAAACTAAATGAGACAAAATACAATCACGTCTTATCTAGCAGAAATTAATGCAATCTGTTTACATAACACAAATTTCTCTGACACTTAAATACAACAAGCAGAGTAAGCAAAGACTGCCACACAACTAGGAGGAAAAAAGAGGAAGACCATTAATCTTTTTATATTAAACAATTCCCTTAAGAACTTAGTCAGCTTACCACAATTAAGGACAGTAATAAAAATTGATGCAACAAGTAATTTTGTTTTTATAGTTTTTGTGGTCAGGATATGCGAATGCGATTGTTAGTCTCTCCTACATTACATTGCTAGATTATATAGATTTAAATTTGACAAAAATAACCTCCTTAAACAGACATGATAGCTTGTAAGAAATGTCCGAAAAGTTGGCCTAATGTAAGGCACAACAACATCATCATTCAGTGGTAATACAAATTAACAATTTGAATTATTAGTCCCATTATATTACATTTTTATAGAACCATGCACTAAAGACTACTGGTGCAGGATAGGAGAAACTCAATATGTATTATGGGGTCCTGTTGGGTGGGCTGGGCACTTACTCGAATTTGAATCGAGATTGAGATTCAGTCTCATCTCTAATTGTCAAAGAGCATCTTTTTTTATTTATTTTTTTTTTTAAGAGAGGGCTTTTTTTGTGTTAAATGGCACTGTTTTTGTTGTCTATGTTTATAATACAGAAAGCCATATAATTTCGTTTTTGAAATGAAAGCATCAAATAAGCATTAAAAATCTAGATCTAGAGACTATGAGGGGAAAAAAACATTGTGATTTCTTTTTTGTCATATTGACACTACATTCACCCTCTCACTTACTTGTGTTTAAAAAATCACATGGTGTAACATGTGTCAAGTCAGTGCCTCTCATGTGTTCTTTATGCTGCAGTGCAGGTGTGGAGCACAAACACCCGTTTCAAGGTGTGGCAGGATGGAGGTCACATGTGCGGCAGGTGCAGACAGGTGTAGATAGACGATCCCCTCATGGTCCACTGAGCTAAGATCAGGTCACACGTTCCGCACCAGAAACCCGAGCTGGCTCTGGCGGCAGCGGGAGGCAAAGGATCTCAGAGGGCAGGGTCTTAAGGTGGGTCTATAACATTTGTTGACAGCATGTTATGAAGACACAATGGGACATTAAAAATGCATTGTGTGTGGTCAGGAAAAAAAAAAGTACCAGCTGGGAGGGCAAAGACAGGAGTCTTAGTCTTAGTCTGGTATGTTTTCTTATATGTTTGAAGAAATTAACAATACGTGTACAATGAATAAAATAACTACAAAATGGCTAACTACTATAAGTATCAATTAAAATTTAATTCACAAACTATTCAATTACAGCCTATACTGAAATTATTTATGATACAGTCCAACCAAAAACATCTTATTCCTTGCTAAGATGAAGCTGAGAGTGGACAAGTAGTGATTGTAAATATTAAAGGACTTCTTAAGTGGAAACCTGATACAAGTGGCACAGCTTTGTGGTTAGTGCTTCTGTCCTTGCAAACCATTTTCTTTTTTAAGGCAAGTTAATCTCACAAGTGACATTCTTTTGTCGATATATGAAAATTATTAAAAAATATCTCAGATTACAAAATATAAAATCAAAACTAGAATACGCAACAGGACATTTCAGGGGTGCATGCGTTTTCATTGCGTAACATTCTAAGAGTACTTTTGTTTATAGTCTTTAATATAGTTTCGTATTTGAATACACAGTGTAGGCAGACACTATATTTACTCCAAATGCTCAGTGTTAAATGGTGTTCCCACAAAAGACCTGACAACATAAAGCCATCCATATTTGTGTCACATCATCAAACCCCAGAGCCCTTAGTCTCACT
Source organism: Boleophthalmus pectinirostris (assembly GCF_026225935.1). Classification (NCBI taxonomy): domain Eukaryota; kingdom Metazoa; phylum Chordata; class Actinopteri; order Gobiiformes; family Gobiidae; genus Boleophthalmus; species Boleophthalmus pectinirostris. Next base: position 22,205,689 of record NW_026571133.1, on the reverse strand, counting down.
TTGTGCTGATGCTGCTGATCTATGTCCCACAATGCTTTGCTTCCAGACTAAGACAAAGAATAGCAGAAACTCCCAATGCAGGCTCTGATCTCCAAGGAGAATTTATCTTTAAATAACAGGCAGTCTGTTTCCTGGGGCTGAATGTGTGCGTGTGTGCAGCTGTGTGTTTATCAGCTGTCATTGATATTCACAGCCTGCTCTGATCAATGCACGCACACTCCGGCACACTTCATTCATTTCTAAAGATGAGATCAACCAATACAGGAGGAAAAGGGGGACATAAAAGGAAAGACAGGAGGGAAGATCCTCTAAAGACTTGATTAGAGCTAAAGACCTGTTCAAGTTGAGAAATGTATTGACAGCATTGCATTTTTGTCTATACTCTTTGTTTTAAGAGAGAAATATGGTTGTATTTTGCAGTATAAAATATAAAGTGATTCTTGGAGAGATTTTTTTCTCTTCACAGCCAGTGTTTTGACCATGTTTTTAACTGCTTTCTTACAGCCTTTACAGTAGTTGAAAAAAACAACAACTCTACAACACAACTAATACCTGCAACATTCATTTGGACTGTTGTTCCAGAATAAGACAAGTTATGTTTCCATCATATTATGACCTTAAAGATGCTGATTTTCCAGGAGCCCATTTCTGCTTGATACATTCCATTTGCCAAAGTTTTGGTAATGCTCACTAAGTTTTTTACAGTTTTAACCCCAACTATTGCTATTTAAGTACACACAGTGCTCCGCTCCTTTAACTTTGTAAGAGATAAATGTGGGAAATACAAATATATTAGAATGAACTGGAAAGTGGAAACTGGAAAGCAAGCTAATCAAAGGTTAATTTAGATTAATTACTGAATTGTGTTTAATGTGTGGCATTTCTCTTACTGCCTCAGAGTCAGTGTGAGTGTTCGTCCCTCCTTCTTGCTCTCACTCTAACACTTTGTACAATTGCTCCAAAAGTGTGAATCTACTAATACGACTGCTTTTCCACACTTCCTAAATGTCTTCCTGCAATCACTGCCCCATTAAAATGTCCATTTCCAAATTAAACACTACTAACATTTAGGGGATGTGATTTTGCCCGCAGATACCATCTTTTCCACTTGGATGCCCCTGTAGGTGGCTTCATTACAAAGAGAAACACTAAGACGAACATATGAGTGTGAGAGCCGTTAGCCCGCTAATGCATTAATTAAATTAGAGTCATCTAATAGAAACACTGAGTGCATACCAACCCATAGAGACACAGGAGTACTAAAGCTGTGTCTAAATTTACATTAAATAAAATATGTCTATGATCAGTTGTTATTGTTTTTAACCTTTTCTTTGCATGTGTTTATCCACATAAACACACTGAACTGATATATATTGTGTGCTTGGGTGTGTGTGGCACATGTTGTGTCTGTGTGCGTGTCCGATTTCAGTTGCAACAGACAGCTCTGTCACACATGTATTATTAAGTCACATGACCTGATGCTGCCAATGGGCACAGGTCAGACATAGACTGATTACACTCCTGTAACTAGAACTTTTCCTCCAACAGGCTGCCCATAATTACGCTTCTCTAATCAATTAGACATAGATAAATGCTCTTGGCTCAGTCAGCCTTTCCTGTATTGACATCAGATTGAACAATTTAGTGCAAGTACTTAGCCATAAATAAAGTGTAAATAAGGAGAAAACCATTAACATGAATTATGCAGATACATTGTTGCTAATTATTGTTTATGTTATATTCAGTACTTAATACTACGACTACATTCCGATAGTTCCATTTTGACAACTTTAGGTAAAAAAACAACTTATTTTATCTGTAACTGTTCAGCACCATGGACAGAGGAAAGAATTTAAAAAACATTACCAAAACTAAGTTTCACAGGTCACATGGACATAACACAGTATTTCATAATAATTGATCAATTATGACAACAAAATATAGTTAAGTATACTTAATGCTACTATACTTATGAGTATTTAGCTTTATATGGCAAGAGCACTTTTCTGATTCTCTTCTAAGAACAGACATAAGCAAAACTTTATTTGTCTTCAGCACCATGGACAGAGGTAGGCATAAAGCGCATCCAAAAACATTACCAACAGGTAGGGTTACACAGCCAAGCCCCTCACACAAATACGCACACACCCGCACGCGCCAGACTCACCCCAGGGTCGTCATGGTAACGATGGTGTACCAGAAAGCCGCGGGGATGCTGGTAAACTTGCTGGCGCTGGAGCCCTTCTCCGCGTAAAACATGACTGTGGCGAAGATGATAATGGCCATAGTGAGAGAAAAAAGCAGGAAGCCCAATTCTGAGGCACAACTCTTAAGTGTATAGCCCAGGATGCGCAGACCCGCTGAGTGCCGCGAGAATTTAAAAATCCGAAACACCCTAAAGACACGCAGGGTGACAAGGCACCACTTACGTCCTCATTGTCCGTCATGACAAGGCCAATGTAATAGGGCATGATGGCCACCACGTCAATAATACTCATCACGCTTTTGACAAACTTGTATCGGCTGGGCGCGGCCATCAGACGCAGCAGGTACTCCACAGTAAAAATCATGACGCACGCGGTGTCCAGGCAGAAGAAAGCCAACTCATAGCGCTCACCGCAGGACACAACCTTTACGCGGTTGGGCAGTGTGCCGCACGGGACAGTCTCCACCACGTTGGCCAGCACTGACACTGCGATGAAGAAGCCTGTAACATAGTAGAAGACTAGAGCCATTGTGCTTGTGTGAGGGTTCTCAAAGGCGCGCCACATAGTCTCCCTAAAAGACATATCCGCGGAGATCAGATCATTGGCTTGGTCCGTCTCCTCATCATCCTGTATGCGCTCCTGGTTTTCCCGCCGCCGGTCCTTGTAGTCCTCGTAGCAGCAATCCCCAATAATCTCCGGGATAATGCCAAAAAAGGAAAGCTCCTCGTCGTACGCCGATATACACTCTTGACGCGGGTAGTGCAGTTTTCCTGTGCGATAGAAGTTCAGAATGTGGCGAAAAATATCTGGATCGCGGTCAAAAAAATACTCCTTTGTTTCTTCGTGAAAGAAAAAATCCCGCTCAGAGCTGCCCAGAAGCGTGTCCGGGTAGCGCTCTAAAGTATCACTCCAAGTTTGAAACTTAGTGCCACTTACATTAAGAATGATAAGTCCGTCCTCTCCCCGCTGCCTTTCTTTGGGGGGTATGGGCATGGGCGCGTTGGCCACCGGCATCCAGCCGATAGCCGCTGCGCGCGCGAAGGGCAGCCACGCTGCTACTCCCGCTGCCATGGTACTAGAGCTGAGGGTCACTCAAAGCACCCGAGAGACGAGCAGACATTCAGAGGAAAGCCACGAGCCCTCTGCTCATTCACTTTAGAGAACCCTCAAGATGCATACCATACATAACTTTATAAAAACTTTATACTTTGGATCCGGCTTCTTCTTTTCCTTGGGTCAGCAACAAGTCCAGTAAGTGTTAGGACGAGCCCAGGTTCCAAAGCCGGGCACAGTGCAGGCGCCGTGCGGACATGCTGCTTTCGGCGGCCTTGTTTTCTTTCTTCTACGCGCTGTTTCTCTGCGGTCACAATAGGGACGTGTCCAAGAACCACAGATCTGCTGGAGAGCGCAGGAAGTGTCTGCCGTTCTCCAGTCACACAGGTGATGCTCCGAGCAAAGCGGAAGCCTGCGCTGTTGCCTCTACCACCACTCTGTTACGCTCTTTCCTTCTCTTCATTGCTCTCTCCCTCTCTTTGGGGGCGTGTCTATGCTGCAGTCTTGTTGTTCTCTTGACGCGCATTACTCCAAACCTGTTGTCAGTGAGTGTTTATGGTATTCAGTTGCTGCTGTTTAATATTTGTCTGCTGAGCTCTGCAGAAAATCAATGAAAAACTAACAACTAAAGCAAAGTCAACATCTTTTTTGCACAATACAAAAGCATAAACTGTTGTAAACTCTGTCTCTGAGTCTAAATCAAGCAGCAACTCTGATGCCACACACAACTTCTGACTTGGATTTCTTAATTTTAAGGTTGTGAAAGCAAAGCTGAAACCTCACCCATTTACCTGTTCAGTTATGGCACTGGAAGTACACTGAAAAAAGGTCTGAGGGGGTTGCTCAAATTGCAAAAACTAATTTGACAACAATCACATGACTTTTTTTATGTTTCTCTGTCCAGCATGTTTAAATCTTACAAACATCGCTTGATTGTGGCCGATGTTAGATCTGCATGTTTTAATCAGGTTGAGGAAACATGACTTTATTATAATCTCTGATGAGGCTCCTCCCTCTGGAATTCTCCATCCCAAAACCTTTGGAGGGAAAATTCAAATCTAACAGGACACAGGACAGATAGATGAGCAGAGGACACACACTGTGGGGCAGGAGGATTATGAGAGCTGATCTGGAGGTGAGACTTTTCAAAGATTTTTTGTGCTTCTCTGGCCTAGAATGTCGTCATTGTTAAAACATGTTTGTGGTGTTTTATTTGAAATTAGAGTTAATGTCAGGACTGTTTCCATGAAACAAATTGTCTTTGACTGTCCATCTACAAGAGTGTGACAGTTGTACTCAGATTTAAATGTGTTTGTTCCAGAGTCGTCTACAAACAAAGAGTGATCTCCAGAGCTCTGCTGGAGCTGTGGGAAAGTTCATGAATGTTATAGCTGATGTTTCAGAAAAAAGAAAGATGTTTAAGAACCAACAAACCACAGACCACAGATGAACAAAGTAAGTAACTCAACTAAAATGATTTTAAAAGAATTTTTCAAAATGAACTTCCTATTGAAACAGTTTTCGTGTTTCTACAGGGTGATGTGGCACTAGGAGGACTTTATACCAAATGCCCTACATGTTACTGCGTTTAGAGGAAAAAAAGCAGCACATGGTGAGTTTTGTTTCTGCAGATACAGTTCTAATGTTCTTGTGATTCTGTTCTGGTCCATTATTGTAGTAATAAGTACTTTAAATGTATTTGAACATATACAACAGAGTAGATCATCATAATGTGATCATCATGTGTTATTCCTGTGTCCACAGGCAGAGACCAGAGCGTCTTAACTGGAATAAATCTTCACACTGTCCAGCTCCAAACTGTGTCTCTGTACTTGTGCTCTCTGTGTGTTTGATTCTGTTTAAGACAATACAGAACTGTGGAAAACTAAAGACTGTTTTTGTATTATTTTACAGAATTAGATCAATTAAATTAAATTATACATACTTATACATTTCATGATAAGGTACCATAAGATAAACATGCATATTCAGCAAGATTTGATCAAATTTCATCAACATGAAAAAGTGATGTTTAAGTTCTGAGAAAAATTTGCGTAAAGGGGATCGAAATAAGTTTCATAGCCTAAACATAATTTTATTGCATGCAACCGCTTTCCATAACTTTTTTATACAAATCCAGCGACCTTTTTTTTTCAGTGTACAAAATTGTAAATTGAATGTTTCATCAATAATGTTATGCACTTCACAGATAAGTTAGTGTAACAGTCAGTCACTAAACGAGGTATATTCTTATTTGAAAGACGACAGCAGCACAGAGCCTCAGGCATGTGTATTTCTCCATCAACAGCTGCATATTACTCACAGTGAAGTGTAGGGTCCAGACAGGAGGTCTCAGTTTGCTCCTAAATCATGGTACAAAAGAAAACCTAAGCAGCTGGGATCAATGAAATCTGTTTCTGCATCTGAGTCTTTTATAAACAGCACCTGAATATAAATCTGCTCATACAGGCACTACACTGACAACTAACTCAAATCAGTGTATCTGATCATTAATACTTACTGTGGGCTTTTTAGCATAACATCAGTCTCTCTAGGAAATTAACATGTGTTAGTCTAATGCATCTTAACATAAAGATGTGTGCTATGTGCATCCAATACTGGAGATCTATGGCTCCCCTGTCAAGGTAGGAGGGACTGTGTAACCCACAATGTACCCTGTTTAAGACATAATAAGACATGGATAGGGATGAGAGGGTATCCCTTCTGCATGTTCAATCACGTGTTGCAGATAGGCATAGTGCACACACTTAGGTCCAGAACCTTCAGCTCTCAAAAAGGGTTAGGTTGGATTCACTAGGCTGTTAAATCAGTATAACAGTGTACGTTTTTGTCCTAACAACATCATATAAAATAAAATACAGAAAAGCAGCGCCTCAGTAAACCTTCCAGGCCTCTGCTACTCAACTACTGCCTTGATTATTGTAAAATATTTTATTATTTTCAATAACACTATCAATCAATCTGTAAAAGGAGATGATGGTAGTGAAGGTTGTTTGTGGCTGAGCTGTGCCATAATATTATTCTGTATGCCTACAAATGAGCTTTGTTTTTTAGACTTTTTTTTTTTTTTTTTTTTGAACCCTCACAGTTTTTTTTGTCTGTTTTGTTTTGTTATGATGTTTTGTTATATTATGTAAGTTATAACTATGACTTCTGATTGACCCTAGCACTTTGCACAATCCATATTTCATTTCAGACTCAAACTTTAGCAGTGCACATTTGGTTTTCCCCTTCCAGACCAGGTTGTGGCCTGCAGCTCTCACAACTCGTGTTGGTTTGTGTCTCTTATTTTCTCAGCCCATGTGTCTGTAGCTTAGTCATTCCTCCTCCGCTCCTCTCTTTCAGACAGCCTGTGTTTAGAACTCTGGCCAAAAGTGTGTTTTTAGACTGCTATTGTCTGGCCGTGCTACAGAGATAACACACAGATAGATGAGTGGGAAGTGTCAAAATGTACTAATACAATTACAAGTGACAGTTGTGAATCTTTGTAATTTGTAGTTTATTAGTTTTTTCTTACATATGCATATCTAATTAAGATATCAATTTATTTGTATCCCTCTTAAAATTAGAAAAATTAGAACTGCATGGTCAAAATGCTACATCTCATTACTGAATTAATAGTGCAGATACACCTGGTCAAATATTACTCTAATAGTAAAAAAAATAAAGTAAAATGTAACTTTTCTGGTGAAGGGTCCGCTATCTGCTTGTCTCCATGGAGATGTTATGCTTTTGTCTGGAATATCCCAGTATGGCATTAAACATCCAACTTGCATTTACTCATTATGTGTTTTTATTGACCTAAAAACTTGCCTTCTTACTGTGAGTGGACTCGCCTCCTCACAGATCTGACATCTAATAATCTAGCTCTGTGTTGTAATGCCACACTGTGGAACATTCAAGATAGTATCTCCATGGAGAGAAGCAGGTGATGTGGACCCTCCACCAGAAAAGTTACACAGTGCACCTTTAAGTTGAAGTACGGAAGCATTTGCTGTAGAAATTACTTAGATTTATGTTGTAAATAATAACTATGCGACTTTGCAGCTTTGAAAATGTAACATTTATTTTGGTCTTCCATCTTTACTCCAGCCTGTATAATTAGTGTTATACACTGTTATATCTGTATAACTTTACAGAGAATGCAGCAAAATAAGGAATTGCTAGTGAGAGGTCAGTTTGAAAATAAAATACATGTTTCAGAGATTTGAGGTTTTCCTTTGTTTATATATATATATATATATATATATATATATATATATATATATATATATATATATATATATATAGACCAGACAAGACCCACGGTGTAGACTGTGCAAAGAGGCTCCTGAGACAGTCCAGCACATAACTGCGGGGTGTAAGATGCTGGCAGGGAAAGCATACATGGAGCGACATAACCAAGTGGCGGGCATAGTGTACAGAAACATCTGTGCAGAGTATGGGCTGGAAACCCCAGGATCAAGGTGGGAAACACCTCCAAAGGTTGTGGAGAATGACCGAGCCAAGATCCTGTGGGACTTCCAGATACAGACTGACAGAATGGTGATGGCGAACCAACCAGACATAGTGGTGGTGGATAAGAAACAGAGCAGAGCCGTGGTGGTTGACATCGCAATACCAAGCGATGGTAATATCAGGAAAAAGGAACACGAGAAGCTAGAGAAATACCAGGGGCTCAAGGAAGAGCTGGAGAGAGCCTGGAAAGTAAAGGCATCAGTGGTGCCTGTGGTGATCGGAGCACTCGGGGCTGTAACCCCCAAACTGGAAGAGTGGCTACAACAGATACCGGGAAAAACAACGGACATCTCAGTCCAGAAAAGTGCAGTACTGGGAACAGCAAAGATACTGCGCAGAACTCTCAAGCTCCCAGGCCTCTGGTAGAGGACCCGAGCTCAATGAGGGTGAGAGAGACCTACCACCGTGGAAGGTGAGAAACACATTTATTTTATTTATATTATCCCACAAGCAAATGGCAACCTCGAAGAGGCAACAAGGAAAGCGGCTACGGCCAAATACCTGCAAAGAGTGAGGCAAGTCCTTAGAAGCCAGCTCAATGGCAAGAACAAGGTGCAGGCAATCAACAGCTACGCCCTGCCAGTGATCAGATACCCTGCAGGGATTGTAAGCTGGCCAAAGGAGGAGATACAGACCACAGATGTTAAGACACGAAAGCTCCTGACCATGCATGGAGGGTTCCATCCCAAATCCAACATCCTGAGAATGTACGCAGGCCGGAAGGAAGGGGGCCGAGGACTAGTGAGTGTGGGAACCACTGTCCAGGATGAAACATCCAAGCTCCTTGAGTACATCAAGGACAAGGCCCCGGCAGATGAGGTGCTCAGAGAATGTCTCAGACAGTGGGGTCCAGAGGAAGGGACCATCATGGCAGGACAAACCCCTACATGGGGCGTACCACCGGAGCACAACTGAAGTGGCTGATATCAAGAAATCCTACCAATGGCTTGAGAGGGCTGGTCTGAAGGACAGCACAGAGGCACTCATCCTGGCTGCTCAGGAGCAGGCCCTGGGCACTCGAGCAATAGAGGCCCAGATCTACCACACCAGACAAGACCCACGGTGTAGACTGTGCAGAGAGGCTCCTGAGACAGTCCAGCACATAACTGCAGGGTGTAAGATGCTGGCAGGGAAAGCATACATGGAGCGACATAACCAAGTGGCGGGCATAGTGTACAGAAACATCTGTGCAGAGTATGGGCTGGAAACCCCAGGATCAAGGTGGGAAACACCTCCAAAGGTTGTGGAGAATGACCAAGCCAAGATCCTGCGGGACTTCCAGATACAGACTGACAGAATGGTGATGGCAAACCAACCAGACATAGTGGTGGTGGATAAGAAACAGAGCAGAGCCGTGGTGGTGGACATTGCAATAGCAAGCGATGGTAATATCAGGAAAAAGGAACACGAGAAGCTAGAGAAATACCAGGGGCTCAAGGAAGAGCTGGAGAGAGCCTGGAAAGTAAAGGCATCAGTGGTGCCTGTGGTGATCGGAGCACTCGGGGCTGTAACCCCCAAACTGGAAGAGGCTACGACAGATACTGGGAAAAACAATGGACATCTCAGTCCAGAAAAGTGCAGTACTGGGAACAGCAAAGATACTGCGCAGAACTCTCAAGCTCCCAGGCCTCTGGTAGAGGACCCGAGCTGAATGAGGGTGAGAGACCTACCACCGTGGAAGGTGAGAAACACATTTATATATATATATATATATATATATATATATATATATATATATATATATATATATATATATATATATATATACATACACACGCACGCACGCACACACACACATATATATAATTAAAGTTACAATAAAGGGCATAACAGTGCTGTCAGTGCGAGGATGCTCTTCATATTATTTAATCCTATAAATGTGAAAAGGTGACATTTAATAGCATGAGTGTACATCTTAAATAAAAGCATTTCCAGTTGTGATGGAGATGTTATGATGATGTATTATTTTTGTATGTTGAGTTTGTGGTATGTTTTCTGTGAGTGAGGTGTGAGAGGGTATTTGTCTCATCATCCACGTGTGTGACTGTGTGTGTGTGAGGAAGAAATATTGTGCACTATATAACTTTTCTGGAGGAGGGTTTACCATCATTTTCTCTCCACGCTGTTAATGATGCCTGGAATGCTACATAGAATGTCACTTAACTTTTCAATCTCCACGGAGAGACCGTATCTGATGCCAACAGCCCAGGTTGCATATTAGATTTGTGGGAAGCTGACCCCACTCACAATAAGAATGTATGTTTTTCCATGTATTTTTTAGGCAATAGGCCACCTGTAATTGAATGAATGTATGATAGATAGGTTTAATGTCTTACAGTGGATAATATCAGGCACTGACATATCCACAGAAACAAGGCAGAGACAGAAAAGAGAAAAACTAAAAAAATAAATAAATAAATGAATGAAAAGAGTATATACTGTACATAGAACTGTGCATTAGTGCTGTTGTCAATACAGAGCAGAAAAAGTGGTCTCTACAAATGAATCATATCATTAACATACTCATTAAAACAGAACTGGCCTTTTCCAAAATGCCCTGCAAACATTTGGAGCAGAGAATGAGCGCCCTCTTATCTAAGTCGCTGAGGCATCTCTAACACCAGCTGCACTGTGGACATTGTTATTACAATTGTAAATTTCTCAAATTTGTATTATTATTCCAATTTGTGTCATGTGTTGTGTTCTGTTAACCTATATGTCCCATACTTAGTTATAAACTCATTCAAAATAATCCATATTTTTTCCATCTTAATGTACAAATGCACAGAAATATGAGACCAAGACTTTTTAAGCCAGTGCAAAATTAGAAAATGTTAAAGGTGTACTGTGTGATTTTTCTGATCACCAACTTCTCTCCATGAAAATGTTGCTTGGAATGTTCCACCGTATGGCATTACACTTACTTATCTCTACCGAGACAGAAGGTCTAACCATAGGGCCAAGTTACATGTCAGATTTGTTGAGAGATGAGCCAACTCACAGTAAGAATGCAAGTTTTTAAGTCAATAAAAACCCATATTATTGAGTAAAAACAAGCTGGATGCTTAATGTCATACCGGGAGATTCCAGACAAAACAACATCTCTATAGAGACAAGCAGATGGAAGCTCCACCACCAGAAAAGTTACACAGTGCACCTTTAAGAACCAAGAAAAAAAAGTACAGTGATTGGTACAATATGAGGTAGAGACATTCTCAGTGCATTTGCTTATTTGAACAGCCAGAACCAGCAGGCTGTCAGGGACAACTGCTGCTCAGCTGAAAACTCCTCAAACTGTTGGTGGATGTGTCAAGTGAGAAACCCAATGGTAAATAATAAATATGATTGAAAGTAAACTTGAACATTGTGCAAAGTTCAGACTCAATGCTGCTGCACACCCTTGGGACTGATGGGAGGTGGTACGCAAAGTCTCTTTCACTTCACTTTTCTTTGTCAAAATAAACCTGCGGGGTCCTTCTAGGCTCCTAGCCTTATTGTTAATGTTTTCTGGCATCCAGGGACATGGAAGGTACTGCTGCCTCTGTATTTGACAATGTCCCATGGCCCTAGGGAAGAAGCTTTCACTGAACACAACTACAAAAAGGCACTCCTGGAGCTACACTGAGTGGGGTTGAGTATAGGACTGTCCAAAAACAGCTGTAGAAGCAAAAATTTATCTTTAAGATATAATTTCTTGTTATGCCCACACGATTATCAAACACTTCATTCATATAACTCTAATTGTTACTGTTACTGTTAACATGAGTAATGTTACATTGTTCACCACGTTTATATTGTATTTACAATTTTGGTCTATTTTGCTTTGTTAAAGGTCCTGTACCTGATTTTTACAGTCTTAAAAATATGAACTCATTCATTTTTAATGGGTTGCAATGGTCCAAAGTTATTTCTCACTTACCTCATACATTATGAGCATCCTAATTATTCACTGTGATGAGTTTAGAAGTGCTTTTCACTAGTGCAATTTTGCAGTGATGATTAAGCTAACTAGCATGCTAATGCACACCTGATTATGGACAATGAAATGCTTTCTAATTAAATGCAAACAGTGCACTGCTGACATAGTTTGACTTTAAGAGCTGCTTATACAGTACATCTATATATCTTGGGCAAGGCCCATTTTGCTCAAATACATCAGAAAAAAATGGTACAGAGCCTTTCATTTGTTAAACAAAAATGTCAACCTTTAGACGACATATAACGCAATCAAAGAATATTATATAAAATTGGCAAATTGTGAGGTAAAAATGTGATCCTGAAGGCAACAGTAAAATACAAGAACAGCTTGGAAAGGGAGTTCTCTAACATGAAGACAAAGCAAGCATCCCACAAGGTCATCAACAGGATGTGAACCCAAACCCAGTGCACAGTTACAGATGCAACGCAGTTTGCAGGAGAACGATTTGATGATGTGGACTATTCAGATGAAAACTGCTGAGAGCACATCCAGCCCATCATGTTGTATTGTTCCAGCTTCTTTTTCAATATGCCCACTGTTAAAAATGGTTTAAACTAAAAAAAGAGGTAACACACACAGTTGTTAAAATCATAGGATTTCCCACACCCAACCATACAGATCTTAACAGAACCACTGAAATCTCTACAGAACAGAGCTCCACTCTTCCACTACAGGAGCACCTCACCCCTCTCCCCTCAGGATGGAGGCACAGGGCACTCAGGTGCAGGAGGGCATGCTTTAGCAGAAGCCTAACCCCCTCGGTCATCACATTCCTGCAATGTGCTGTTGTCTACTATAATGTCTCTAGGTTGCTGTGTTGTTGTTGTCTGCATATATATGTCAAATGAGCTCTGTGTTTGTGAAAAAGAATTTCCCCTCTGAACCTGGATACTGCCCAGACCTCAGAAGCTGGGCCGTATCCAGGTTCGGAGTATGTCTGTGTGGTGGGACCTTGTATTGCTGCAAGTGATGCTGTCTATGGACTTTTGCCAGTGTGTTTCAGCCAAGAAAAAAAATAAAAATACAAACAGCCTACAATAGGTTACATTAACAGTTCGTTCAATAAGTGAGCAACAAATAGCCTTCATATTACAAACACAGAACATCCTGAGATTATGGAATAAAAATGATTTGGGATAGATGATCTATAATACAGTAATTACACTGAAGAAAAGAAGAAACAGACTTGTCTTGAAAAATATGAAAGAAGCAGATATATTCAAACATTACATAACAGTTGTGGTTGTTTGTGTAACGTCCTATACATCACAATTCCACCGCCACCTCTTCAAAACATGTAGGTCACTTTAGTGCAGTAGTCATTACAGACATAAAACTCATCAAACTGACAGAAATCTCAATGCAGCCACAAACCTACATGATCACTAACAGTTGTGTGAGCATGGCCTTAAATTGTTGGCACACTGAATCCATCCTCAACTCCAGTTTCAGTTGATTCTTTATTGTTTAAGTGTCCAGTTGAGTGGACTGGGCTGAAAGTGAAGATTTCCACAAGTCCAGTAAAGCAGCTTAAAGTGGCAAATGTTGGGCTAATACTGGAGAAAATGGCTTGTCAGGGTGAAGGTGTCCGCTTCTGCAGAGCTTAGTCGATATCCCCCTCGATGTTTGTACTGGAGGTGAGAACGCCTCAACCTCAGGAGAGTCGCTGGGAGCAGACCCAGAAAAAGAAGAGCTCTATTGATGAGGGCATTTTTATTGATGTGTGGGGAAAGGAGCACTGTGGCCTTCTGGGTAAATCTCTAAAGAAAAGAGAGGGTTTTCAAAAGTGCATGGATAAAAAAAACCCAAAAGAAAACCTCCTACAAAAGATATAATACAAGAAAGGGTAATACATTTTAGTTCCAGGTCATACTGTCAGTATTGATAATCAAGAGCAGGTATAAATTCAGCATTTTGCAGCAAGGAAATCTTGTTAAATTTATGAGATACATATTTCTAGGAATATGGTTGACAGATTATACTTGTGTTAAACTGATATTTCACTATTATGTCAAAACACATTGTGGGCGTGGTGCAGAGTCCAATTCAATAACGTCCTGTGATTTGATAAACTTATTACTCTTTTTAGATATAAATAGATATATTCTAAATTTTAGAAAGCACAGACATTCAAAATATTTCAGTTTCACTACCAAATAATGGGGTCAAGAAGAGCACACATAATTAAGTATTTATTTGATTGGGACTGAGTATGTTAATGAACAAATAACATGACACAACATGAATGTAAGCACAGCAGACTGTAGCCTAAGGCTAATTTCCATCCGTTGTACACAGTCAGGCTTTCATTTGGAAAAGTCCAAGATCAGCAGATCTATCTGTTGGGCTCCACTGGGGCATTACTAGGCACTTACTGTGTTCCCTGATGGTTGAGATCGGCCTGACATGTCCTCAGAACCTCTGCCTCAGCTCAGAGATTGAACAGAGACAAGGTTTTATCATGTGACCACTGATGACAGCTGTCAGCATCATGTTCATCATCATCATCATCATCATCATCATCATCACATTTAAAATGACCACTCCAGTCCAAAAACAAAACACCACCATTTACAGCAAAAAACTACGACAATGGTTCCATGGCTCAGACTGAGTTTTGCATGTGCTAGGCTCATAATAATAACACACAAACTGATTTGGAAAATAAATGTTGCCTTTTTTCAAAAACCCACAATAGTAAAGAAACTGTCTTTACTTGCATCATATGTAGCCCCACAGCCATGTTTGTTTAAAATGTTGTAGAAATAACAGAAATACATATATACATAGATAATATTTTCATCATATTACCTACCTGCTGCAGTTGTCCTTTTGTGGCCCCTTCTTTAATGTTTGGCAGCAGTTTTATATGATGGCAGGTCTGATCGCACTGTGCATGTTCTGATTGGTTGGTTCTGTGGCAGCTGCAGTCTCAGGCACTCACGTCCCATCAGTCACTGCACCTTTTATCATCATATGCTTACTATGGGCAAAGAAAACTGGTAATGTGATAAAAAATATATATATATATATATAATAATAATAAATAAATAAACATATTTAGTTCCAATGCTCACTCATCTTTCTCTTTTGCCTGGAGGGAAAATCAAGCTGGATCATTTGTCACACAGTGCTGCTTACAGATTTACCCTTATCAGACTGTAATTCACCCAATGGTCCTGCAGTCTGCAGCCTATGTCATCAACAGCAAGCTATCGATGACAGGATGAACTGAAGTCATCTTTACTGTCAGACATCACTCTCCTTAAAGAAGAAATCACTGCTGAGCACACAGCTGCAAAAACTGTCACTGATAAGAGCCAATTATGTGAGCACCAGTCCTGTAACCCACTGATGGTAAAACTGCACTATTGACGGGAGGGATGGACACAGGAAGGAAGAGCTTTTATTTCACTCTTTATCCCTTTAGTATGAGTGCACTGTGACCCAGGACACTCCAAATGAAGTGGTGACAACAGGCACAATAAAGCTCCTGCAATTACACAGTAACCAATGCACAACACACAATGATGCTGTCAGTATTCATGTTTAAAATAGCTCTCCTACAAGAAATGAAAGAAACCATGAAGAGTCATGATAAAAGTTAGCCATAGTAAATAAAAGTGTATCTGAATATGTCAGATTGTGTCCAAATAAACATAAGGTAAAATGCAGAATAAACTTATTCAGATTATATTATATTAGATTTAGATCTTATTTAGATTATATGATGATAATAATAATGCATGAGTCTTATGTAGTGCTTTCCCACAAGCTCAAAGTCAACAGTTTTGTGCACTAGTCATTTGCTCCACACTAACTGGAGCAATTTTTCTAGTCACAGCTGATCTGGGGTAGACTGATGCATTCTAATGTAATGTAACATTAAATATTGTTGTTTTATGTCTAGACTTCTGCACTGCACAGTCCAGAGGATCATACCTGGACCACTGCCACAAACAATGACTTAATGAGAATAAAGTTTGTTTATAGTGTAAAAAGAACAGGAAGTGCCCTTGGTGCTGTGCTGTCAGTGATATGTGTTTTGAGCTGGGATTAGAAACACGATGCAGCACAGTGAAACCCGACCAGTGATATGTTTCATCAGACAATTTCCATTTAAGAATCCAGAGACATGAACTCCCCAACCTCTTTCTACATCCCACAAGAACTCACAAAGCTGGCTTTAAAAGACTAAAAATCACAAATAAAAAGCCACATCACAATTTCACATTGTTTTTGACATAATTAACTTAAATGATGTATGCATGTATATAATTCTGTACTAAAACTATTCTCATCTCTCTCCTATTCCTCTCTTGCCTTCCCTGAGGTGTGCCCTTTCCCCCCAAAGAGGAACAGAATATATCAAAGAAGTTTCCAGAGGGTGTCCTAAAGGCAGAGGGGGAGACACAGCCACTCAAATGGCTCCTCTCAAAGTGAAACAGATCCTCATCATCTGCTCCTGTTATAATACATATCTGTATAAAATATATATCCTGTAATATAGTGTACAGTTCATATGACAGAGGCAAGTTTTTATTTCTTTCTTTACATTAAACATTAACTTGCCCTTTATTAGCTCAGTCAAACAGTCAACTAAAAAACGGGGGGTAGACGGGAGGAGAGGTATCACATCTCTAAATAAAGATGTGGGGGACTCCTAATAATTAGTTAATAATTAAAAGCTGACTTACATAATTTTGACAAAAGTAAAACCTTTGACTTTGTCCACTTTTAATCTTTTTTTTTTTTTTTTACTTATGAAGGTACAACTAAGTTTCTGCAGGGAAATAGGCTTCATACCATACTGCATTTTTAAACAGTTTGAAGGAGTGAACATAAACAGTAAAAATCTCCATCTTAAACCATAGCTGAACACTGGTTTGGGCGTCCATCACCACCATGTTGAAGGGTAATAAATGGGCCGTCTCTTCATCTCCTGGAGACAATACCGATTATCACCATCTGTCAGCTGCAACAAAGGATTGTGGGAACGCAGGCGGAGTCACACATGCGCTCTTGTTTGTGTATTTCCCGCTTTGATAAGACTATAAATATGTCTGTGATGACACAGTACTGCTTTTGTGGAGGCGTTAAGAACTGAAGCAGGCGGGCTGAGGTGCTGCTGCGGCTGCACAATGTTCATTAAGATGCTCTTGTCTTCACACATTTCAGTGTTAACAAACAAGTGGCACCAAACCACGCAGCACACTTCTTTTGTTGTTGTGATAAAAATACAACTCTCAACATGTGGTACGAAATTAAAATGTTTTTGTAAACATCTGACATTTCATTTAACAGTATTAAATTGAAAATACATTTTAAAAAATCATTAATTAAGGTTTCATACTACTAAAACACTAATACACTCTGATTTTAAATATGAATAGATAGATAGATAATTCTTAAAATAAATATCTTAAGATAAACATAGTCCATACATATAGTCCAACATAACAAAATAAACAAACAAATAATAATAATGAACTAAATAAAAGGTGATTTAAAAAATTGCTAACATTTTTATTATATTATGATAAACAATATTTGATAAGTAATCATTTAAATTACAAAATATTAACTTTCTACCTTAACTATATAATAAAAATATATAATTTTGATACTTACTAAAAGACAGTCTTTGACACAAGCAATGAAAGTAAATTTATGTGTTGTGTAATAAATAAATGAAGCAGGAGTCAGCAGGGACAGTTTCCCCTCCATACATCACTCCTGATGCTGACAGCAGTTCGTCACATGCCTCGTCAAACCATCACTGCCTTCTGACGCAGGACGTAAATCAGCACAGTCACCTGAGCTCATAAAGGCCCTCCCCACCCTTCCCTAGAGTACCACGTGAGCCTGCCTTGCCCCCCCACCCTCTCTTACAGTGCCATCATGAACTCCGGACACAGCCACGGTACAAACCTGATCCCTCAGGACTGCACTGAATAAAGTTCACCTCAGCAGGACAAATCGGATCACTTCTCAGCACACAGGATATTATTGTTTCTGCACACTCAGCATTATTCTCAAATTCATCTATATAAAAACTCCAATCTTTAGATGGATTTCAGTACAAATAATCAGTATGAACTTTCATAGCACATCCTTAAATCCTTGGGTCTTTTGTATACTTTTCAAATACATACCCCATTAGTTAAATTTTTATTGACTAACACCAATCTTGTCACATTTAGATGTTTAGATGTTCTCAGATTGTTGTGTTTCCAAAAATATCTCTTACATATGAGACTTTAGGTTTCACTAACCTTATTCTGTATATTCTGTATATCTTTCTTTTTGTCTTCAAGTTTCTGTGTTTCTGTAGCCCGTACATGCCTACAAAATCAAGATTTGTCACACTTTTTATGACAATTATTTTTCTCATCATTTACAGTTAGACCTAATACTAATTCAAATTGGATTTAGTCCACTGGAGATATCAGCATAGCAACAGGTGGTCTTCTGCTACAGCACACATGTTGCAAGTCCCTAAACTCACATTTGTATTATTTCATTTTTATCTAATCCCCCTCTGTGTGTCTTATACGCTATTGATAACGATAAAGTTTTTAATCAATTCTTTGTACAAAGTCACGTGCAAGGCTATCCAGGTAAATATAGCCCCCAAGATGTTTATGTTTGTACATATATATGTATATATTTATGTTATATTGATTTATTAAATATGGGACAGTGCACATTAATCAACATGTGTTAGTACAGGATGTAAATGTGCCAGATTTATTATGCCAACAGTCACCATACACTTGCATATTATGAGTGACTAGTAAAGCTACTTGAAAAGGCTAACATGATTCTAACAGGTGCACACTGAAGACGATACTGGTATACTGAAATAATCAGCCTGGTAATGGTATAGAATACTAGAGCTCCTCTTGGTTTCATGCAGACTTTTTAACATGGATAAGGATGGCCTTCTCCTCTTTTGTTTGAACACACGTGCAAACTAAGAGAATACTACTGGGTATTTTCATGAGAGCAAACAGCTTTGTAACAGGGCTCAAATGGAATAAAAAGATGGGATTTTGTAGATAAGCATTTTGGATGTTTCATTTTTGTTTGCCGTCTTGCTGTCTATGGACCCTTCTCTCTGCAGGCGCCTCCTACTTCCTGCCGTTTCTAAGATGTTTCCTGCAACTGGTGCATGCAGAATAAAAACTCATTAAGTGATGCCTGCTGACATTTTCTAATTAGCTGAAAGACAACTAAAGGCAGAACTAAAAAGCAGTTTGGGTCTTCAGAAACCCTTGAAAACCCTTCAATAATTATTCATATTGGGACCATTAAGCCCTCTAAAAGGTATTGCATCCAACGTTATAAACTCAAGTCCTTAGTAGCCTACCTCACGTTGGTGTTATTTACAGTTTTTGCTGATTGTGGCTTTCAAAACTTGCCATTAGGTAGTCTAGCAGTCTAGAAAAACAGTTTTCATGAAAGAAAAAGGCCAGTTGAGGTCAAACAAATAAACAATGTAGTACGGTTGAAGTGAGTTTTAATAATTCATACAAGAGCAGGCATTGATCAGTCACTAGCACATTATAAAGACTTATAATTTTCTTTATAAATAAAAACATGAACCAAAACATCTTAATGTTAAATCTGTTGAATATTTACATTCACACTGCTGCTAGGAAATATTAAATAATTTTTGAGGAAGAACCCCGACCCTTTACATCCCCTCCCCCTGTTTTAATGCACAAGTCCTATATTTTTGAGTACCTTTACACAGTCGCTTTTCTTGGAGCGTGCTAAAAATAGCAGGAGGGGAATAAAGAGAGGGTGAATGGGGGAGGAGCCTGTTTGACATAGTGTGTACAATGCTCTATCACCACAGGCTGCTATTACAGTTCTGCTAATGCATGTGGACTTGTGTGAAAGTAGTTACATTAAAGAATCAAGTCTTCAAAGTACTGTTTTGTTGCTAGAGTTAACTGCAATTCCAACAGCAAAAACAGAAACAAAACAAAAACACTGAGGTATAGGGGTGCACATTATATCACTACAAACACGTTCTGAAATTCATAGGATTGTTGTATTAGTTTATCAGATCAGTCTTCTCTATCATATATCTAACAGAATGTCGCAATTTGATTTTTTCCAAAACTGTGTAGCCTTGATCAAGTATATACTTATTTCCTTTTCTTTTTTAGAGAGTAGAGTTTCTATTAGTATGTATAGAATAATAATATTGGTTGCACACAGTCTAAAGAAAAGTTAAATTTGAAAATCTGTTGGAACCCAGCAAGAGCATGATTACAAGATCCCAGCCTTCATACTTAAAATGACTTCAAGCCGCTAAGATGACATCTAGAAATGTAACGATATGTACTGCAGTAATTGGCCACCGTAGAGACAGGCTGAAACAGTGGACCTACTTTGCCTCTGCATTATTCATCGGCTTATTAGTGTTGCATCACAATCACGGCTCTGAACCACAACTGCTCTGTTGCCTCCACAGGCAAAAACAGTGGTGTTTACCTCAATTATTGAAGATCAATATGAGCAAATGGCATACAAACACAAGGATATGGTATGGAGATTTTCTGAGGACTTCTCTATCAGCTTCCTTGGATTTGGGCCAGTCCATTGTAAGGACCAATTATAATACAACTATATAATTTTCTGGAAAATAAATCGTATATTCATAAAAGTATTGGGGTTGTTAGTTTCCTGATGGTGAAGTTTAAACAGTTAACACTTCACAATCAACTCATTCAAAGCTCATTCAACAGTCCCACTAGAAGCATGTCCAGTGCAATTCCACACTGAACAAGAGTTGGACCGTCAGCCATTTCATATTGACACTGTATGTAAACTGTAAACTCACTCTCTCATGAACTGAAGAATATATTACAATTTAAGTTGTTCAGCTGGAGGCTCATTGGTTAAAAACATGTAATGCACTAAATAATAAACATCATTAATAATATTTTTTTATGGGCAATCCTTTGTTTTTATTTTTTATGACTTCAAATGCTATTTCTTAACCAAAGACCGAAGTTACTGTTGGGAGAATTGGACATGATCTATCATCCTGGCTGTGGTGGATTTAGAGCAAAAACAGAGTATGTGTTTCAAATGCCATAAGGCTCTTACCTACATGAATGTTAAATAAACAATATATTAAAAAAGACAAAACTGTGTGTTAATCTTCTTATGTTTGACAAGAAAAATCTATTTTATTCAATACAACTGGTAGTAAAAAACAAACAATTTGAGATTAATTTGTGAAATATAAGTCCCGATTTGCTCAGTGCAATCTAACAAGCGCCCTAATAAATGATACAGAGTCTTGGCTGGGTTAATCAGGCATCACAATCCATTTAAGGGGGTCGAAACTCCAACAGTAGTCTGCTGCAGCTGCTTCAGGATCCAATCAGGAGTGAGCTGGAGCAGAGCACAATCAATACGAGGTTCCCCTGCTTTAGTCCAGGCCTGTGTTAATATAAACGTGTTACTGTGAATCATGACTTTGTCTATTCTGACCAGCCACACTACCAGCTCTTCAGAACAACAGCCTTGCACTATCCATCAGGTTTCCTCCACCAGTCTGAAGCTGCTGAGGTTTTTAATTAATCCTGTGGTTGTGGCTTTAGGGAGAGAAGTGTGGTGAGACTGTAGGCAGTTGGTAGAAGAAGGAAAGATCAGATCATTACAAAACACTGCTCAGAGCTGAGAGGAATCAGTCACCTGAGCTGCTCCTGATCCCCAGGTAAGAGCTGTCAGACGACAAATGAGTCCAGATTTATGGTAGGCACTGGGTAAGAAACTAGAATAGATTACAGAGAGCCTCATCTACAAATGGTAACTGTATAAGCCAAAGGAAAGACACATGACCTGAGGCTACAGACAGAGAAGGTCTATAAGGTCCATCTATCTCAAAAGATCATTTGACAAGTCCATGGTTTTCAGAGAAGAGAAGCTCGATGAACCACTTTTATATGGAAAAGGTGACAGAGCGCAGACTCAATTAGGTGCTTGAATAACTAATTCACTAATTTTACCATTTAGGCATGAGGTCTGTCAAGAACTGCTTTCTCTTCTATATTGGTGCTGTCATGGTTGTACACTATGTCCATTCTTCTAAATTAACTGGAATTGTGCAGTAAACAGTCATTTGGACTTGTGGTGCTGAGTGTAATAAAACACTAAAACTGTTAACTAAGGGAATGTGGGTTGACTGATTATATATTTGATTTTAATAAGTTTAACTTTTTAACATTGTCAGTTTGCCACAGTCTAATAGAAAAAAAAAACAAAAAAAACAACATCATCCATCCAAATCGAAAAGCATGTAAGAGTCCTGCAGAGCTGACAAAGTCCAGTGTTGACAGCAGGTGAGTATGAGCCAGAGCCTGTGATTGATGACAATGAAGTATGGGCCAGTTGAGAAGCTGCAGAGACAGCTCTATGGATATTTAGTCTAAATATTTTTAAGAAACCTGCAGGCATGTTTCTAAACATTTAAGACAAGGAGTTGTTTTCTGCACACACTGAGGTCCTTGATTGATAGTTTTCTGCTAACTGGTAACCGCTTGTTTATTTTTTCTGCCAAATTTGCTAGTTCAAAAAAAGGTGTGTGTTTTTCTTTCTTGTAAATGTGCGTGTTTAAACTTGTTTAAACAGAGATGTCAGAGATAGATTTTTATGTCTGAAAATGAAAACCTCAAAGTTTTAAACTAAACTATAGGGTGCGATGTTTACCTCTGACTTATGTGTTGTCTTTAGTTCATGTACAAACAAAAACGTGCTGTCCAGTGAGTTTCCCTCAAAGTTGTGTGTTCAGGTGCAGTATTGTTACCTGAATGCAGAGCATTAGAACACATTTGACTGGCCCCTTAGTGTTTTTCATTGGTCACAATGAAAGTCAGTGATCGGTCTCACTTCAACTCAAGGTAATTTTGGATAGTAGTTCATGTAAGTAATACACTCAATTGGAATGCATACTCTGCCTCATCACATTTTTAATCTCTTTTTGTCATATTTTATTCAGCACCTGACTTTGTGTGTGACAGCAAGAAGAAGCTGACAAAAATATGTGATTTTTCCTTCTCTAATCAGTTATCAGTAAGTAAAAATATAGAGGCCAAACCTCCTTATCAAAGCCTGATCTCGTTAGATCTCAGAAGCTAAGCAGGGCTGGGACTGGTTAGTACTTGAGAAACCACAAGCAAAATCAGGTGCCATAGTGGGGTGCCTGTGGCAAAGACTGTCATTGTGTCCTTAGGCACACTTCACCCACACTGACTAGTATGAAAGTGGTGTGAGTGTTGGTGGTGGTGAGAGGGGCCGATGGAGCAGACTGGCTGCCTCAGGGCGAATGTGGCTACAGTAGTAGCTTATCACCACCTGGAATGGAATGAATAGTACACCAAATTGTAAAGTGACTCTCAGCATCTGGAAAAGTGATATACAAGACTAATGCATTTTTAGTGCATTAGGTATTCAGAACTTTGATTAGATGATGTAGTAGAATGAGTTACAAAATACATTTTAGAGCAAGTATTCTCTATTCTATTGCAAAAAACTTTACAGCACTTTCCCATCTCTTATTCTAACAGTTCATGTCTTTGGGGTGTTGATGATTTTAGAAAGCAAAAGGATCCATTTGAGCACTGGACACTGGCACAATGATGTGAGCGATGAGCACACAGCTTACTGACCCACTGTCACTGCAGTTTGACAGGCAGTGAGTTTGAACTCACCATCTCCTCAAAAGCACACACTCTCTCTCTTCCAGTATTGATCTTCTCCTCTATCAGTGTGCGCAAACAGTTGACATTTGAATAAGTCCACATGAGCCCCATTGACTGAGGAACACGCAGCCCCCCCATGGGATTCTGTTTTTAGTGTCACCACGGCAACCCCTCATCCCCTCACACATCCTCTGTCCCAGCACCCATCGTATGTTAATGACTCATAGAGTGGAGAAAATAAAAAACAGCTCCTATTCTGCACAAGGACTAAGCAGGACTGTGGATTGGCACTTATTGAGGCGGCAGTAAAACACTGATTTGGTTGATGGATGGAGTGATAAAACCAGGGAGGAAAAAGACAGGCACGCAGACTAGAGCACTACTGCAGTACATCAGGTTTACACTAAAAACTACTACATCCCAAGGTTGACTATTCAGTCAGATCGCTTAGATTTATACCGGTTTGAGATCAGGGCTTTGTACTATTGTTTCAGTAAAATACAATATATACAGAAAATCTGAGCACAAAATTTCCCGTTGATAATATGAGGAGGGTCAGTGCCTTTCTAAAAAATGTTTTTTGTGAATGGTGAAACATAAATGCATATTTCTGTAATGATGAAGAAATAACTGACTAATTCAAGTCCAGTAAATAGTTTAACCATTAAACATTTATGAATTATTAAGATTTTTTGATAATCATGTTCATATCTCTACAATAAGATGATTTCACTGCACAAAATAAAGACAAAATTGCCAGTCAGTTGGTCTTTGCTAGCCAGAAACAACAATAGTCAATAACAAGGCCTATATTACTACAAAATACTGTTATACTATGATCTGAGAGAATTGTAACCCTAACTGCATGAATTATTTTTGTGTAACCGCTCAGGTAGTCCAGCAACAATAATCACTGTTCTATATCACTACTCTGTGAGCATCACCATAGCAAAGTATAAACAAATGAACTACTGTTAGGAGGGATTAGCTTCAACTAAAACAGAAATATCTAATGCTTTGAACATCCATGGACAGCCAAAAGGTTGTCAGATTTAAAAGGGAACTATTTTTTATGGTATATGTCAATTAAAGAACTCTGAGCAGTGAATTACACTGTTTTAACACACTCCACTGCACATCATGGTGTCCTAGACCAGGAGCTCTTAACCTTTTTGATCTTAGGCCCATTTTTTTTTTTCAAATTAACATCATGTTAAATCCATTATATTTTACTGATTGTGGGGCCCAGCCCTATGGTTATGAATCACTGTTCTAGACTGTGGAATGATGTAATGTGTATCACCATTTTAAATACAGTGTGTTTCTTACATAGCTAAAAACCAACACATGTGGAAATCCACAATTTTTAGGATCCTTTTGCAGATGATATCAGTGGAAAGTCAATTCTCTTATCATGTTTCTGCTGAGCCTCTTATACAACGTGGCAGATAAGAGCGAATACAGAAGGTAAAGAGGTAAATCACAGCCAGGAGCCAAGATAGCACGGAAGGCAAAGAATAATATGAGCTATGGGAAGAGGAGGGTGACGCTGCTTCATCACTGTCATGGCTCATATTCTCCTCTGCATGCCACAGTGAGGAGGTCTGAGGAGGAGCAGGAAAGAGTTCCACCTCACTAAACCATGCTCATTTGTCCTACCTTCCTCCTTCTGTTAATGTGACCCGCTAAGGATTTCAAATACAGTCTGGGTGGCACAGCTGAAAGAAGGCACTTGCTGAGGTAAATGTGAATGAAAACCCACTTAATAGGACTAGATAACTGTTCCTCAACTAGAGCAAGACAGATGCTGACTGAGGAGTGGATGGGCAAAAGTGTTTGAAGATAGAGCTGTACTGAACACAGAAGCCCTGACCCACACTAACACTAACACACTAACACTAACATGCCTTATCGGCACAGTAATATATCAAACAACAATAACGTGGAAAAGGATTTTATTTGGATTTGGATTTTGGATTTCAAAACTGTGCATTTTTATACAGGCATTGATAGCAGAACTTTAACCTCTTTCTTTCATTACCATTGTGCCAGACAACCCTGGTTCTGCACAGAAGGCCCACACTTAAGAGTTTGGATGTGAGCATCATCCTACCTGCTGGAGACTGAGCAGTTGTGACTCTGCACAACTGTAGTGAATCCAATTAGCTCATTATAAGTATGATGGTATCTCTCAGTCCAGACATCTTTTAACAGAATGTGTGTTAAAATTTTAGGTCTCTCATTGATCATGTTACCATTTTCCCATACTACTAAAGATATTTCATAGTTAAAGTGAGAATGATGGTGCAGAAGCCTGCTGGAGCGCTGCTTTTGCCCAGGTGGCTGTGGCCAGAGGATTTCAGTTGGCCCCACTGCTCCCTGATGTCTGGCTGTAATGAATCAGCTCTGACTGATATTGCCATTATGAGGCCAGGGGTGTGCTGTCGCAGTGCTGCAGTGCTGCTCAACAGCAGCTCAGGGAGCCTCACTACACAACCAATTTCAGAGCCTGTTACTCATCCTAACAGAGCAAAGACACTAAACAAAGATGTGATGATGTGCGGGGTCCGTACAGACAGACGCGCAGG
The DNA here is from genome assembly GCF_026225935.1 of Boleophthalmus pectinirostris. NCBI lineage: Eukaryota > Metazoa > Chordata > Actinopteri > Gobiiformes > Gobiidae > Boleophthalmus > Boleophthalmus pectinirostris. Next base: position 22,179,597 of record NW_026571133.1, on the reverse strand, counting down.
CTCAGACCGCGCCTGTCACAGCAGCAGATAAATGTGCTGACCTTTGCTGCAGCACCAGTGATTTCCAAACTATTTATGATCATTACACGATGTCTCTTGCAGCAGTCTCCCACCTTGAGAATATACCAAACACAGGGCGATCACCACTGTCACTGTGCCAGACTCAGCTCAGTGTTTCTGCTCTTCATCATTCAATGAAGGGACCCCTCATCCAAAACATGCATTAATAACTTCACTCACATAACAGACCTTATGTCCCGCATGCCAGATGTGTGGCCTACAAAACCGTGTTATAAATACAAAGTCAGAGATATTTTCCCACCGTTTTAAATGAGCCATCGGAATCTTTTTAAAATCTAGCAGTGTGATTGACTGCCCCGGTCTGTTCAGGTTAGCAGTTTAACTTCTAACATAAAGCTGGGCTAACCTGCCTGTTTCTATGGTAACATGTTGTTGTCTGTTTCAGGTGACACTAACCAACAAGAGAAGAAAGTGTTCATTTACCTTTAAAGTGACAGTGGCAATTTTATTAAAACTATAACGGGCACAACTAGTGTTAATAACAAAATGCCATCCAAATATGTGATTTTCTGCCATTAGACGTGATTAAGGGCTCTAATTGGAGCTCATTCAGATTCCAGTTGCTTAGGGCACTTTTTCAATACAGGAATGTAAATTTTTTGAGTTGCATAATCATAGTCACTTCTTTTCGTTTTGCTTGGCAGTTCCAGTTTCACAAAAATAAACACACTGAAACTTTGCTCATTTATGATGCCAGCCCCTAACAACTGCTTCAAGGAATAACTGCATGTGGTGATGTTTTCATTTGGCCATCATTTTGGCTGCTCAACCCTTCAGATAACTAAATAACTAAAACGTATTGATGGTTGCCAGCAGAGAAACCACGACGTCCTAAAGACCATTACAGAGTGAACTATAGTCAGTCTCACAGTTTAATTCAGTGCGACAGACATTAGACCAAGTCCCCACACTCTTTTTTTAATTAGGTCAGTCTCATTTAATTACTGCTCTGCAGCAGGAGAAATTGAAAGCTCCCCTCATCACGGCTCTCCTATCTTCCCTTTCTGTCAGGATTTCTATTGTCCAGCAAATCACGCAGTCAGCAAAAGCACCAAGCATTGATATGGGTGACTTTTAATGTCTCCATTACATTTTCAGTGTCTCATTAAAGACTGAGGGGTTAGGGCCAGATACTGGACCTCTGTTGTACTTTGCAGCTCATCATGTAGGCACTCAGGAGTTCAGGGGGACAAGATGGTGCCAAAACAGACAAGGATGGGTACCTTCAAGGGTTTGACTTCAACAAGCATTGCACTTTTACTTTCTTAAATTATTATATAATTAGTTGTTTAAGAGTAGCAATACACATTTGGTGATTTTCATTTTACTACAGACACACAGGTAACATTTCTGGTGGTAGTTTATTACATTCTTGTCTATGTGGAGACTGTCGAGAATACTCCACACCACAGTCAGGCATAACTGAATTGATCTATTTCCATAAAAACAAACAGGTGGAGCCATCTAGCCAAGTTACAGATCAGATTTGTGGAGAGGAGGTATCAGTCACAATAGGACTTGGGGATGGGCAGTTAATCAAATCTTAATCAATATCATCAATTGATTCAGTCATTTATAATTCTATTGTGTTCACAAAATTAATATTGGAAGTCATTTATATTTTGTTTTTGTAAAGAAAAAATGTAACTGAATCAATAGGAGAAAAAAAACATATATTTTTGTTGCCATATTGCTGCCTTAGAAAGAATGCTTGTTTTTAAAGGTGTTTTAAGCAATAAAAACACCTGCTATGAAATAAATGCTAGAAAGATAAGTATGGATAATGTATACTGTGGAATGTTCCAGACCAATCAATTGGAAACAGACAAGAAGCCGACCTCTTAAGTAATACACCTTTTTTAACATGATGCGTTTTGCATTCAATTAATTTCTATTGCCTGGATGAACTTTTATGAAGGTCAGCAAAAGGTTAAATCAACACTGCAGATACTATGATCCTTCCACTTGTTTCTAGCTGATTAAATGCAGTTGTAAAAGAAGAAATGTTTAGTGTGCATGGAAGTCATCCATTTTGTTTAACTGTGATACTATTGCAAAGATCTTTGCCACAGCTGATTCTTGTTTCCTATAATAATACAGAATAATATAGCTCAATAACTGTTGTATACCTGCTGTTATGCTATTTATTGGGTTTGTTCAGGCCTATAGATTTACCAATGCAGGAAATAAGCCCTGATTTCCCTAATGCCCTGGAGTAACTGCCTTTGCAATGCAAATTCATTCTGTGATTCCAGGCATTAAAAGATTTGCAAATGAGAATATATTTCTGATTGATGAGGACTTCTCCTTCAGGACCCAGTGACCCGGTTACCTGCATGTTTGTGGTTTGCATTTGTTTAATTTACTGCAGCTAAAATGAGCCCTGAAGAGAGTGAAGCTCTCTCTGTCTTATTGCTGTGGAGGTGAAATGAGGCTACAGATGTAGGAGCTCATAAAAACGGTGAACACAACACTTCACATGCTAATTTCTGTCATTATTCAAACATTTTCCCTGAAGGAATGACAGAATTCGTTTTTCTGTTCATCTGTCAGTGTCTGACGTGAAATCATCACAGTAACACCTATCATCGCTCTCTTGCTCTGTTTAGAAATACTGTTTAATTATGACAACAAAGGATGGAGGAGGTGAAGGTCCAGACCTGATCTTCTCATCTGATTGGGTCTTGTGACCAACATCATCGATCAGGTTTTTACGTCCTCCAGGGACATCATCCTTCAGCTGTATTCATGAGCTACACACTACTGTTAGTGTATGGAGATCACATGTTTTCTTTGCTTTCCTCTTTCAACCTAAAACATGATTAATCCTCCAGCTATATACTCAAGAACATAAATCTATAGTTCAAGATGTGGAGATGGGTTCGCAGACACTACAGCCTCCCACTGAGGCTGACAGGTGGCTCCAGAAGCACTAAATAATTGGTCAAATGCACCTTAAGCATAAATAAAAGCCAAAATGTGCCACTGTTGCACAGCACAATTTGCAAAATATCAACTGTGTCAGTATGCTGCATTTGTAAAACCACTGACTGGGGAATAATCCATGTATTTTTTTCATATATATTGCACTTGAGAACAAAACAGTGGCCAATGGTAATCTTATCTCTGCCACAGATTTGGGTGCGACCTCCAAGTGGCAGCCAAACAAGACATTCAGAGCTGCAACTTAATTTAAGCCAAGAAGTGGAAGGTCACCACTTTACTTTCCATCATCTGTGGATGAACCCTATCAGACAGAGCTAGAAGAAACATAGTAGAAAACGGGAAAACTACACAAGGAAGAGCAGGACAGAGCAGAAAAGTCAATACCATGGCTGCAGGTTTCAATTCATTCCCAAACACCACGCATGAATTCCTCCCCATTTCCAGCTAATATTGCCTTTCTGCACGGATGACCCTATAGCGCTGCGGGTTGGCAGTGTAAATCCGGAGATATCTGTCACAGGCTCCATCACTGTATCGCCCAAGACACAAAGAGGCAGCCATGTTTGTGAGTCTGCATCAGTCAGTCCAGCCCGGGGACACAAAGCAGGAGCCATAAAGCTGCTGCTGCCAAGTTGAGTTTGACTGCAGTAAAAGGCAAACTATGTGTGACTGAGAGCAGCTGGTCCAGGATATCCACTGATCCGCTCTTTGTGGTGATTCACTGTCAAATTCCTTCCATATTTCATCAGCAGCAAAATGACAATGAAGCATGTTTACAAGGTGCTACAAACCAAACCAACGGGCTCTCGTAAAGTGTTACGCATTGTAAACAAAGAAGTACAGCTCACACTGTGTAATTTGTGTTTTTACTAGGCTACTGGTTGTTGATTTTGTTGTACGGAATTACTATAAGTCCATGAGTGCGTATACATGCACATGAATTTCCCGGTTATGATCGGGTTTTTTGAGTATCCTGGTTTCGTCATAGTGCACGTATACAGTATCCCGGTTATGGGAAAACGGGTTACTGTAGCTGGTATTTTCCGATAGTAACCGGGACACTGTGGCATGTATACGCAGTATCCCGGTTACTGCAACATAAATTTGAGTGCGCATGCGTCCAAAAGACAAATACTTTTCAGTCTTTTCACCACTACAACAGCAAAATAAATAAAGTGATCATACATGAGTGAAATAACTGCTAAACCTGCACAGGAATCTGCACTCCTACAACCTGCACACATATGATCGCTGAAAAGTTAAACATGAAACATCTCCTATACGATATATGCACAGAACACACTTACCATCATCAGCCACTCCTCTGTCACAGAAAAAAACATATATTCCACTGAGTTGTGTCCTTTAGTACGACAGAAGCTGAACCACATCAGCGGCACAAGGAGGGAGCTCTTTTTATCAGTTTTAACAGTTTATGCTAATTAGCCATGCGGTCTTAGTTTCAGTAAAATGTAAACAAATGTGACAAAGCTGAATTATATTATCAAATGGGCTGATGGGGTTATGGTTCATATGTTATAAAGCTGAGTTTATTTATGCAGAGTATTTTAATAAAAAATCTATACGTTGGGTTTGATCTGTGCACTGGATTGTGGGATATATATATATATATATATATATATATATATATATATATATATATATATATATAGAGCTGGAGAGAGCCTGGAAAGTAAAGGCATCAGTGGTGCCTGTGGTGATCGGAGCACTCGGGGCTGTAACCCCCAAACTGGAAGAGTGGCTACAACAGATACCGGGAAAAACAACGGACATCTCAGTCCAGAAAAGTGCAGTACTGGGAACAGCAAAGATACTGCGCAGAACTCTCAAGCTCCCAGGCCTCTGGTAGAGGACCCGAGCTCAATGAGGGTGAGAGAGACCTACCACCGTGGAAGGTGAGAAACACATTTTTTAAAATGTTTTTTATATATACATATGTATATATACACACACACATCTCTATATCTATATCTCTATATCTCTATATCTATATATATATATATATATTCTTTGGAGGCGTTTCCCACCTTGATCCTGGGGTCTCCAGCCCGTACTCTGCACAGATGTTTCTGTACACTATGCTCGCCACTTGGTTATGTCGCTCCATGTATGCTTTCTCTGCCAGCATCTTACACCCTGCAGTTATTTGCTGGACTGTCTCAGGAGCCTCTTTGCACAGCCTAAATCATGTATCTGATCTGGGCCTCTATTGCTCGAGTGTCCAGGGCCTGCTCCTGAACAGCCAGGATGAGTGCCTCTGTGCTGTCCTTCAGACCAGCCCTCTGAAGCCATTGGTAGGATTGCTTTTCAGTTATGTTCCGGTGGTACACCCCATGTAGGGGCTTGTCCTTCCATGATAGTCCCTCCAGCAACTCTTCCTCTGGACCTCACTGTCTGAAACATTCTCTGAGCACCTCATCTGTCGGGGCCTTGTCCTTGATGTACTCAAGGAGCTTGGATGTTTCATCCTGGACAGTGGTTCCCACACTCACTAGTCCATGGTCTCCTTCCTTCCGGCTTGTGTAGTCTCAGGATGTTGGATTTGGGATGGAGCCCTCCATGCATGGTCAAGAGCTTTCGTGTCTTAACATCTGTGGTCTGTATCTCCTCCTGTGGCCATCGTATGATTCATGCTGGGTATCTGATCACTGGCAGGGCATAGCTGTTTATTGCCTGCGCCTTGTTCTTGCCATTGAGCTGGCTTCTTAGGACTTGACTCACTCGTTGCAGGTATTTGGCCGTAGCCACTTTCCTTGTTGCCTCTTCAAGGTTGCCATTTGCTTGTGGGATACCAAGGAATTTCTAACTGTCCTCAACGTCTGCTATTGTTCCCTCTGGGAGTGACATCCCCTCTGTCTGAACTACCATCCCTCTCTTTGTCACCATCCTACTACATTTCTCAAGCCCAAATGACATTCCAGTGTCTGTACTGTAGATCCTGGTGGTGTGGCATATACCAAGGAGTTTCACTGTCCCTACTGCTGTTCTATATATATATAGAGTTATATTTATTTTTTGACAATCTGCTTCCTCTTTTTATATTTTTTTATTTAAAAATTGTTTTGTGTGTTGTATCAAAACACATGTAATGGATGTGAATATAGGTTTAAATACTTTTTTAAATATGAGAAATTGTTACCAGTTCATTTATCATTACTATTATGAATTTAACCTAGATTATTTATATACTTAATTATTATTTATTTAATTAAAGTTTGGAAAGTTTGCCAACATATTTTTTATGCACAAATGATTTAGTGAAAAGATTCATTATAAACTCACCATGATACAACATCTGTATTAAATATTTGCCCATGACTGACTGAATGGCAGTGACAGGAGCACCTCAGACTTCCTTAAGACTGGATCTTTGGAGTGTTGCAGAAGATTTGGACAGACACTACAGAGGCAGAGGCTGCACATACTTTCTGCTGCTCATTATGAGAATAGAGCATCTTCAATTAAGCTGGAGGTGTGGGAGAGAGAGTCTGCTCACTGCAGTGAAGCAAGGAAGACTGAACATACAGCTTTCTTAAACAGCTAATGGGCACGTAATGCAAACTGAACTATTCAAAAATTACCTGTAAATCCAAGACCATTTCACAGAAAATAAAGAAAGTTTAGTAATGATCGTAAACCTGCATTTTGAGTGGTCTGACAAATTTTCTATCAAATACAGAATAATTATAGTAACTATTACTCTAACCCTCTCTGTAATGTAGTGTCCAAAAAGTCTGTAGAGGAAACTAATGAAAAGTATGATGTAAATAAAACATATTTACTCTTAACATATACAGTTATTCAATTTAAGTCTATAAAAAAAAAAATCATTGCACATTATACTAATTTGAACAAGTCTGCTATTACAACTGGTCAGTATCTTCTTTGCTGCTCTTGAGAAAAGTAAAGCTGTGTATTTAAGTCGCATCTGCTCCTCCGGGCCTGTGAATGTCCCAGCTGTTGTTTGTGGGACTCTGAGGAGGCTCCATTTCACACTAAACACAACATAAGCCCAATAATGAGTTAATTCACACTCACCATCAACTTTTCATCTACAGCATGTCTCATTTACTGTGCACTAATCTTAACTTTTAATTTAACTACCCAAGAGCAGAGTCTAATCTAAAGACGTATTATTGACAATACATTTTCAACCACTATGTGTTTGAGCTTATTTGACCTTTTGGTGTGTCTCAAAAAGAGATTGTGCATTGAATTGAAAAAATTACCATTAGTTAATTAGTTAAGGTGGAGCAAAGTACACTTGACTGAACAAGAAGGTATTGAGCTACTGTACATTGAACATGAGAGATCCTGTACTGAACTTTTAAAACAAACCTCTTTTTTCAAACAATTACAAAATAATACAATTAATCATTTTCTGAAGACCTATGAGAAGCTCAGTGCGACCCACATCGACTATTTCACTATTTTGTATTAGTCATTTATTACTGTGAAGCACATCTGTGAAAAATGCAATACAATTAATGTTTTCTTGCTAATTTACTTGTAAATGAAGATGAAATTACCTTTGCTTTTTTTGGCCATAACACTTTGTCAAAGCCTGATCCCATCAGATCTCAGAAGCTAAGCAAGGCCAGGCCTGGGCAGTACTTGAATGGGAGACCACTAGCAAAATCAGGTGCCACAGTGGGGCGCCACGGCGTTCTGTCCTTAGGCAAAACACTTCATCCAAGTTACCTAGTATGAAAGTGGTGTGAGTGGGAGTGATGGTGGTTGTCAGAGGGGCCACTGGCGCATATTGGCAGCTGCACTTCTGTCAGTCTGCCCCAGGGCAGCTGTGGCTACTATAGTAGCTTACCACTACCGGGTATAGAGTAAATGAATAATGATCTGTGAAGCGTCTTTGTGACAAATGTCTGTGAAAAGCACTATATAAATAAAATAAAAAATAAAAACTTAACTTACTTTTGCCTCATCATTGTTCGTAAAGAGTTTCTTTTAGCTGACAGGACATTTTGATGAAATAGGTAACGCCTATGGGCACTGGTGACATCACAGTGAAGGGCGATTTAGAAGTAGAGTTTCATTTGTCATTAGCTCAGTGCAGCCTGCAGAGCGGGGCCCTATGGGTGGGACCAGAGTAGTATAAATAATGAGGCCAGAGGGGTCCTGCCTGAGTGTGTAGGTGTGTGTAATTATGGGACTGTTTATAGGTGCGGCTCTGTCCTCCGAGTCCTGCCTTTGAGCCATTATCTGCTGTCCATGGGACATAATGTATGGGGCTATAACACTGCACTTGTGTGTATGTGTGTAGGGGGTGTGTGTGTGTGTGTGTGTGTGTGTGTGTGTGTGTGTGCGCAGGTATGTATGTGTCCTTGGATTTAGCCTCTTCTCTTTGCCACTAAATTTCCACTCTCTTTCAAAAGAGCTGAAAAGTTAGATTTATCAAGTATTCATGCACCTATTAAGTGACTATTACCAAAATACACTGAAAAAAAAACAGCAGTATGAATATTATCAGGGTTTAGGGTTGAGGACCAACTGACTAGTACTCTCCTGTTATGACGTAGTTTGACCTGTATTTAAAGTTTGTAGAGTGTTGTTAACTACTGACAAAAATGCTATCTTATCATGGTCCCATCATTTGTGTATTGAACTCAGGTGAGTGCCGAATCTTACCCCCACTGTTCCATCGCTGCTGCACACTGACAGGTAAGGAGAAGTTCAGTCTGAAGGCCTCAGAGGAAGAGGAATGCAGAGAAGTTGAGCTCAGTGCAAGGATGATGAAGAGGTGTGTCCACTAATGACCTGAGATGCACAAGATGGAGAGAGGTCCCACTAACGCAGCCATTGTGTCCGAGGGCATGATGGGATCATTCCCTCACCAACAAGCCACCACATCCACGACAAATGGGAGCTGTCGAGAGAAGCCTGTCATGCACTGCTCCCCTCTGAAGGCTTCAAACAACAGAACAAGAAACTGACTCACAAGGAGGCCTATATTTAGTCATTTTTCACAGCACACACAAGATCAGAACATCAAACTAAAGAAAAGTAGCAGCGTCACAAAGTAATACTGGTGTTTTTATAACCCATCTACCCAACATCTGGACATGTGTAAGATTAACCATAGTGACATACTTTACTTTAAAACTGGCCTTAACTTTAAACCTCATAGTAAAGTTCAAGTCTGAGTGTAGCGGCCAAAAACTTGCCCTGTGCAAGGTCCGCTATGGCTGCAGCGTGTGCGGTGTCTCGGACACGTGTCTTCCATAAAAGAGAGTCCAAATACCGTGTTTCTCAATATTTATTGGCGTACCTTATAGCCATCCAAAAATACACAGATTCGGCACTCGACAGATCACGACGATGACGGTCAAAAGACTGTAAACCTCCACGGTGCAACCCCTGTGTGCACAATTTCCTCCCGTTTTATAGGGCAGGTACTTGCATAAATTAGAAATAGCGCCTCACAGTGGCAGGAGGTACAGACATGTAATAAGGCTCTAACACTGAGGATCTCTCAAAGAACACGTATTATACTTGTGTCTGGTATATAGATAAAATCTATGACTCCTGTGGATCATTATCTTATCTTATTATGTTATAATTTTATTATTAACATTTTTATAACATTTATAACATTTTATTTATAACATTTATGACATTTTAAATCACAATATTCATCTAAAACAACTTGATAAATGAAACAAGTCCACTGAATTTTGTATTGAAAACTGCTGTGCAAAATGGGAACCAACGTCGCCTTAAACATCAACACAAGAGTGATGACTATGCAACGCTGCCGAATCTCATGTGTTTCACCGATTAAGAAAATTGGAGAACAAAGAACAAAGTAAGGAGACTTTGAAAACGGGAGTTCATCTACATTATGCTTTAAATTAAAGATTGCTCAAATATGCATAAATCACTTCAAATACAACTTTGAGAGTGTAAATGGTGAGGGGAAACAACCATAACATGGTTAAAAGCTCTGAAGAGTTGATTTTGCATAATAGCTAATTGGCTGACCTTGTTTTCATGTAAAACCAATGAGTGTGTCTTACAAACACAATCTCTTATGCAGTTCAGTGGTCACCCCTCTATAAGAAAGAAGATAGTATCTCCTTGAGCACAGATTGGATGTCCACGCCATGTCTCATTTGTAAGTGCTACTTGTTGGTCTGTCAGTGTCAGACGTGCACTGTTGTGTGGGATTGATTCTGTTCTCAAAGCTTAGAACTGATTGTAGGTCCACTTTCATTTGAATGTCATGAAAGGACATAGCAGTTTTTAATCACAAAATACTGAAGTTCAACTGAGTAACTCATAATAAATAAATATCAAATAAACATAATTATTTTCTGGGTATGTTATAGGACCATTGGAGGTGCCATGAGGCCTGTATGAACAATTCTTTTCTCTTCTCCTCACCTTGATGTCACCTCAGGTAATTGGTTTCCATTAGAGCATGCTGTTTCTTCCTTCCCATCATGCAGTGCAGAAGGGGCGTGCCCTCAATTCCACTCTCCTAGACAGAGACAGGCCATCCTGTCCGTTAACCTGCCACAGGGAGGGTCAGAGAGATAATGAGGAACACTCACCATAACGAGGACATGAGTCTCAGCACTACCTACCCCGGCTAGCGTCATGGTCACAGTATCCCACCAACGTTTGCCATCTCAGGTCACCCATGCCATGATCTGCAATGCTTAAAAAAACACATAAAGACGTATAAGTGATAGAGACTTAACCAGTGGCTGTTACAGTGAGAGTTAGTGTCTGAAGTCTGTATTAACCACATTAGAAAAGGACAGACACTTCACTATGATGAAGATATGCAGTCCCAGCTGTGGACCTGTTCTAAATGTTCTGTCCACCAAGTCAGAAAACATGTAGTACTAATGTCTTGTGATGACATTAGTATTTTTGACCATGAAATAGGGCGTAATTTTAAAATATGTGAAAATTCTAAGGAAGTGCCTTGTTTTTTCGTATTTTTGGTAAATTGACAGTTTTATTATTTTTCATACCTGGAGGTTTAAGAAGTGTTCCTCTTTACTCTTTATTTATATTTTTTGAGAAAAAGAACTGTATAATGCAAAATCGACATTAGACTTAATAACCCCGAAAGTGGTCATTCTCATCAAATCTTTACCCATCAACTCCAACTCTGAGTAGCCAACTTCATTACCTTTATGTTCGCATGCAGCGATAAAGTCATGACTGTAGGCAATAATTACCATGTAATGGGTACGTGAGGAGACCAGGCAAGTCATTTTATAAAGCTCTTATCTTAAATGGCCCTTTTTAGAGAAATCAACCCTTGATCCAGAATAAGATACACGTTTGGAAAATAATCATGGTGAAATTAAAAATGTTTTTCATTTAGACAAAAAAAAAAAAAAAAGAAAGAAAGAAAGAAATCAAATTAACAAATGTATAATTATCCCTGAGTAAAACAATCATTTTCCCAGATATGAAGTAAATGGTTGAAATGTGAATCCTGAGATTTGAGACAAAATAAAATAATTAACTGTTATTGTTGCACTGAATATGAAAAAACAATCCTCCAGTAAACCTTCTAATATTTGTTAATATCTAATACTATACTAGGGTCATGAGCTCTGGGTAGTGACCGAACGGACGAGATTCGGGATACAAGCGCTTGAAATGAGTTTCCTCCGCAGGGTGGCTGGGCGCTCCCTTAGAGATAGGGTGAGGAGCTCAGTCACGCGGGAGGAGCTTGGAGTAGAGCCGCTGCTCCTCCACGTTGAGAGGAGCCAGTTGAGGTGGCTCGGGCATCTGTTTCGGATGCCTCCTGGGCGCCTCCCTCGGGAGGTGTTCCGGGCATTTCCCACCAGGAGGAGGCCCCGGGGAAGACCCGGGACACGCTGGAGGGACTATGTCTCTCAGCTGGCCTGGGAACGCCTCGGGGTCCCCCCGGAGGAGCTGGAGGACGTGTCTGGGGTGAGGAAGTCTGGGAGTCCCTGCTTAGGCTGCTGCCCCCGCGACCCGGCCCCGGATAAGCGGACGAAAATGGATGGATGGATCTAATACTATAATTTAGGAAACTATTATAATGGAGAAAATCTACTAGGTAACTCTGCAAGACCTTATTTATAAAAATGATAAACTGAATTTAAAACATGTATTTTATGAACAACTACGTTACAGGTGCATTGTGTAACTTTTCTGGTGGAGGGCCCATCAAATACTTTTCTCCATGGAGATGTTATTGCATTGTCTGGAATGTTTCACAGAATGGTATTAAGCCTTTCTATCTTCATTGACCCAAACCAGACCAAGTTACATGTCAGATCCGTGGAAAGGCAACCCTGCTCACAGTAAGAATGCCTGTTTTTGTAGGTATCTTTGGGCTATAATCCCACCTGTAATTTAATAAATGTAAGGCAGAGCTATTTAATGTCATACTGTGAAACATTCCTGGCAGAGCGATGACGTATCCATAGAAACAAGCAGGTGACGGACCCCCAACCAAAAAGTTATACAGTACACCATTAGCACGCTTAAGTAAATATACAGTATATCTGGAAGGAGGTTGAGTAATTAAGTGGCACTCTCATCGCCGCATGAGCTTAGCTGTCAGACTGTCTCACATCTGGAAGGAGCAGTGGAGGCACATCTGGAGAAGAAACCCACAGCATCAGCTTTCTGTCACTCCACAAACTCCCTGTCAGTCACAAAGGGGGCCACAGCTGCAGACCGTGGCCCCACACAGCCCCCATAGGCCAATGTCATTTATTACCCCAGAAGACTGCGTTTGAACGTACCTCTGCAATAGACATACGCTGAAGTCAATGGATGAATATTAATGTGCTACGGTGATGTGTGTTCACGGTCCCAGCAGACTTGTAGTGTGCCATGAAGCTAAGTGATAATAAATAGTGACATTATATATGATTACATCTGTGACCTACAAGTGTTTGATTTGTATGGGGCAACAACTGCCATGCTAGCACAGAGCTTAACATTCAACTCTGCAACACTGAAACTCATTTTAAGTGCAATAATTTGAAGACACATTTAATTCAGTATTATAATTATAAGATTAAGCTGTCTTTCTCTTTTACATAGGCCTGTCACAATAATTACTAAATTGAGTCATTGTTCAATATATGAAAGCTGAAACAATACTTTGGATCTTTTGAATCTGCTTTGGATATTGTGTCCGTCGTATAAATAAGTTGTAGTATTATCATTTATCATCTTTATTTTCTTCAGCAATATATTGCACTTCAAATTGTTATTGAAACAGGCCTATTCATGATTAAGATGGCTTTTATGTTGGCACTCTAAGCTCCTAGCTTTATATATACAGCTTTTATTTAACATATTTTCCTAATCTCTGCCTTGGCACTAGCAACTAAAATGATCAGTGAAGGTCACATTGATGCTAGATTTGGTGAATGCGTGCAAAAATAGCATAATAAAATGACATACCCAGATGCCCTCTAGTAGTCACAATGCATTTATGAATTTTAACATAATTTCAGATATAGCATTACTATTGTCAAGTTATAACTGTTCTATTCCAGCTGTAGATCTGCGAAAACATTGAAACACACTGCCCAAAGCTGTAATCAGCACATGTGTACAAACCTATTGTTCAAAGTAACCTCTCACCCCTCTTTTTCCCTTCTTTCATAACTTCTTTCATAAATAAAACTGGTTATATTTCATCTTGTGTCTTGTGGGCGAGTCTTTGGACAGTGGGCCGTGCAATGGAGAACTGTGACGGATGAATTTTGGAACCTTTCTTCTATAATCAGCACTAAATCCATCAGAGTTGAAGGTTTGAGTAAGCCTTCAACAGCATTCTGTGTTTGCAATCCATATAAAATATACAGTGAACAGTATGTGTGGGGTGAGCTGCTGAGTGACAAAACACAGGATTAATAAAATAAAGACACTGTTTTCTGAGAACAAGCATTTTTTCTGCTCATTCCTTTGTAGCAAAAGTATGTGTTTATAAAAGGTGAATATTAGATTTGGGTTTGTTTAAGGGTGCTTTGCTGAGAGCTAAAAACAGCTCCTAGTATTAAACTAAGAGCTCAGACCATAAATCATGCATCCTTTATCTACACACAAACACACACTCATTCATGAGATAATAAAAACTGCAGAGTGAAAACAACAAAATATGGTATCACAGAAATCATATGAACAAGCAGTTGGTGTACTATCTTATTCCTGTTCTTCATGCATTGACCAATCAGCACCGTTTCAGCAGGTCAGATAATGAACAGCTCAAGGCACTGTGAGTAAAAAGACTATTAGATCAGTTGCTTGTGGTTACCAGTGAGGGGCAGAGCTGCAGCCAATCAGAAATCTGAAACTATCCAAACGATGGTACAAGATGATGGTCCAAGATGCTGGGAAACACTTCATATAGTTCTGACCCTATAATATTGATCTGGGACTTATCTGTAAAAAAAAACAAAAAAAAAAACATTGAACATTAAACTTGATTAAGTTAAGCTTTATTTGAAATACCATCTGAATTGTAATCTATTTCAAGTACTATTGTAAAACATTTTACAAATTATTCATTAATCCCATCAAAATCCTTGGTTTGATGACTTTGGGTCGCTTTTGTGCCTTTTATGACCATGAACACACCTTAATGCCAAGTGATGAAGTGAAAAGGACAGTTTTATATACCGCTGAAAGTCTTTAATTAGCGCCGTCTGATGGTATGGAGGTTTTTTCTCCAGATAAGATGACGTGACATGTTATATAAGAGTATTTATATAGTCCTACACACACTGCAGTCCCAAGAGATATAACATGAAAAAAAAGCCGCCAGTTCAAAGAGCATTAGTGACATCCACACAACAACAGCACGGGCTGTGGAGCAGAAGAGGGTCTATACATAGAGCTCTCATACAAGTAGCCCCCAGCTCTTCATTCAGAAGCACATATGTAGTTACACTAACACAGCAGCAGAGTCTGGCCTTACGAGAGACAAAAGAGATCGTTTCCCCGCTCAGACGATAATGAGATGAAAAGTGTATTTTTGCCCTGTGTCTGTCTGCACTGTCAGAGGGCCAGGACAAGGCCATGTTTAGTGAAGCAGTAAATTCATCAAACATTCAGTCAAGTGAGTGGGACATTCTGTTATTTATGTGTAAACAGAGAGATGGACAAAGTGTATAGTGCTTGGGACTGAACGTCCTAAATGTAATGTTACAGATGAAAATCCACAGAAATGCAAATACAATATAAAATTGTTTTAAAAGTTTTTTAAATCAATTCAATAAGATCCTGGGCCACTACTGGTAAACATATATCACATTAGTGTCAGAGTACTTCAACACTGTGCTTAGTATTAAGCATATGATCATACATAGACCACATACATACTTACTACAATATGTGCTGGCTTGTGGTGAACTCTCTGCAATCACTAATAGCAATAAAGCAGTATCACCTAAGAAAATATTTGACTTTCTGTGTACCACCAGATCCAGAGCATATAATAAGACTATTCTCTAAACTAGGGCTAAACCAGGTCTAAAATGGGACTGCTTGTTTTCTATACTATTTCTTAACAAAGACTAAATGTTTGATATGCAGCTGACTCCATGTACCATGTGAAGGTATAAATAGTTTAAGAACCACAGCAATACAACATAAAAAGATAAACTGCAAAATAATTGTATTGTGGACTGGATTGCTTATGTCATGTTTCACACATTCATCAGAAACATTAATATTAACCACGAGATTAAGGTCTGAAAATTAAAAACATAATCCACATTGAATGGCCAATACAGCAACACTGTTACTACATTAGGTGCCCTTGTATGTACTGTATAGATGTTCCTGAGTATCTGAAGTGAGCCGTTAGTGAAGGTATTATTAGTCCGGTCTGAACAGATAATTAATGCCTGAAAGAGGAGGGGCTGTCACAGAGAGACACGTAGCCAAAAATATCTCCTACTAATTTAACCATCCGGGTTTCTAATCCAGGGGGTCACACACCCACAACCCTACACTGCAGTGCACCCCCCCCCCACTGCTCCTCCACTGCTGTTCATCCACCTTCTTCTCCTAATGTGCAGTTTTGCCTCTGTGTACTTCACATATATAAAGCTTCTGTATCTATTAGTACAGTAAGGAAAACATAGAGTGCATTCACACTGAGGTCAGGTCTACCATAAGGACTCAACTAGGCAAAGGAAAATTCTGGAACACAGACTGGACACAGACTAACAAGGACAAGTTTGGACACACCCTTAGTTATGTTCCTTGCAGATGTCTTTTGGCCTTTGATTTGATTAAATTTTTTTACTTGATCCATAACAAACCAAATGAGCGTTCCTGGCATTGAACCTTTCATTTTATAATGATTGTGTCCTACATGCACCATATAGGCCTATACTACAAGTGGGTGCCATTAAAGGTGAAACTGTAACTTTTCTGTTGTTTATTGTTATACCTGCCATTTTCCAACCTATGGTATTAAACTCATCTATATCCACATAGACATCAGGTGATGCCAGAAAGCCAGCTTGGCCAGATCTATGAAGAACTACATGTACAAATGCATTTTTTCTAAGGTATGAGCAATAAAAACATCTGTATTTTAATAAAAATTACATAGATAAGTTGGTATAATGTGGAACATAAGAGTGATATACAGAGTGGAGATAGAAAAGTTAGAGTGTGCACCTTTTATATACGCAACTAATTTAATTTCCTCCATACCTGTTCTCCTGTGAAGGTCAGATACATTGATTTGTATATTCTGATAGTTTTCAGCTTTAGAAGATTTTGACCCATGTGTGTAAGTCAAAGGCAGAGTCCCTGAACTGTTCCCCAGTTGAATCATAAATGCAGTCTCTGAGTCTGAAAAAGAAACTGCACAATACACAGTTTGTTGTTTTTTTTTTTTCCATTATGAATGAGATTAGTTGATTTTTCTTCTGTATATTTCTTGAATAGCATAGGCTACTGTAATAAATAGGGATCGATCTGAAATCCAGCCCATTAAGCCAACATGCTTGTTAATGGAACATGTTTTTACCGCGAGATCTATGCAAAAATAACCAACCCTAAATACAGCATCAGTACCTAATAGATCCATGATCAGTACTGACCATTAACGCTGGCCTTTTATCTACAATTAATTGTTGTTTAAGTGAAACCTGAAACACGCAGCGATCACAAGTCCTATTACAGGGTAAAATGTATTCACTATACACTTACATTAATAAGTAATAAGAAAAGCTTGCACTTACAAATATGGGTTGATCTGAAACGAAAGCACGTGTTTCACTGACAGTAATCTGCTACCACCTGGCGGCCTGATATAATAGTAATACCATAATACGTAATCATGTTTACCATCTGTCTAGGGATAACATAAAAATAGTTAATTCTGGTACATTTACAGAAATGTTGATGAATGTACACTGTTCCTGCTAAATGGACTAAATAAATAAATAAATAAATAAATAATAATAATAAAATATAATTGTAAAATCCTGATTTATCAGACTCTTGATAACTGGCCAAAGTCAAGAGTTGCAGAGGCTGTTGAACTATGTGTGAAGATTTATCAGAAACACTTTGCCAGAAGCTCAGATAACAATTTTAGCTTGAGGTATGCCTCAGTGAAGTTCAGACAGCATAATACACAATAATACCACCATCAAGGTCCAAAGAATGGCTCATATAGAAATGTGGAGTATATGGATTCCAAAATAAGCAGCAGCTTTTCACAATCATTCAACACGTTTAGTAAGCAAATACCCTTTATTATGCCTGCACAATCTCACCAGACTGAAAGTTGTATATCAAACAATTCACAGATTTTGATACATAGAAAATTACTATAAAATGTCACTCTCTAATAATTCTGCTGCAACATCACATTTTTAACTTCCAAAATAAGGTGAAGCCTTTGCACACTTGTATTCTTGTAGCTTAAAAAATGTATTTGTCATCAGCTTTCACCTCAGCAGAAAATTCAGTTTACATTCTCCATATAAGACCATTCTGTCAAAAATGTTTTGAAAATAAATATAATAAAAAAATCAATAGATGATTAAAATCACAGCTCAAGATCATTGGTTTACACACAGGTTTTACCACATTCATTTGAAGAGGTTTGTAAAAATTAAGGAACATTTTATGATTTGGCTGAATCTATGCAATATTTTAGCCCAGTGAAACTCAAAATATCACTATACATATAATGAGTAGTCACTGCCTCTTCTCAATCATTCACTGTTGTTGGTTAAATTAAATGAATTCATCTTGTGACAGGAATGCTGATATGAACAGGTTTGTATTGTAGATGTGAGAACAGGGCTTGTGTTCAAATCGAAATGAGTAAATTGATGAATGCTCATCCACATGTTAATTCCATCAGACAGACACTACAAACCGGTGCAGTGTCTGAACCTGAGGCAGCAGTCCTACAGCAGTATTAACAGTCACAGGGAGAATAAAATAGAGTTCATTGGGTCTCAGTAGAAGACCAAAAATGAATTTTAAGGGACAGTAACATGAAAGGGGCTTCCTGGGATGTGCTCATCACCCCACTTGACTATGAGGATGTAGCTGCCCTGCTCTTTGACAGTGTAGGTGACATTGTACATCCTGTTGCCCATGTGCTTCACATACACCTCCTCACACGGCGTTTTTGGCCCATGCACACCAACCATCAACATGTTGGTACCTGTTTGAACAAAAGAGAACACACAATATTTCACTGTAGGTATAGTTTGCCTAATTTATAGGCATGTTGTTTACAGTTTATTATGCTGTAACTAGAACCATAATTATCACTTTCTTTTTATGTATTTATTAACCAAATGTATAGACAGCATTGCGTATGATAATTACCAGGGCACTAGCAGGAATATTTGTATTGTTTTAAACTTTGTTTTATGTCTTTACCTGCTTTGCTGCAGTCCACTGTAAATGCATTCTTCTGACCAACAAAAGCTTTAGAAAGGCCTGCGCCTCTGGAGATGACCTTAGTAGCATCTGAAGAGAATTTGGGCAAAGAGTTGAAACCCCCGCCCACTGCTGAGGACTTGGAGACTGTTTCCACAAGAACTGAGGAGGTTTCATGAAGACTATGGCCACCAGACAAACGCGGCCCTATAAAGATAGGTTTACGGTACAATTACTTAATTAAACCTAGACAATTTCATAAAGACCTGTTTCGTATCAAAATTGATTTAGTCTTCATACCTGTAACTTTAGCTTTGAATGGGCTACCAACAATGTGCTGAGGTCCTCCATATTTAATAGAGATCAGGTAGCTTCCTGGAGCCATGGGCGTGTAGAAGACCTTGTATCCCTCAGGACACTCCTGACAGTCCATCTTCACTTTGGACGGGCCATCAATGGTCACGGACAGGGCTCCTGCTCCCGCATTACATGTGTTAACGACAAACTCAGCTGGCACACCTGCAGGAATTGAATACATTAATTTAAAAATCACATTTTCTTTTGTTCTTCTAATAATCTGATGTATTATTGTATTATGCAAACCTGTGATACCACCCTCCAATCCAGCCCCAAAAGCAGACACCATTCCAGGATCACCAACTTGCCCTAGATCTCCTACTCTGATCTTAAAGGGACTTCCAGGAATATGGCTGCCATTGAAGCGCACATCAATGGAATGGACTCCATTTTCTCTGGGGATAAACCTGATAGCATACTGGTCTGTAGAGAATGGAAAAAAGATAACTTCACTAATTCCAAGTAAAACAGTTCAGCTGGCCTTTTGAATGACAATGTGTAAAGCATAAAATTATACATTTATTCAATAGTACAGCAATAACAGGGTATCACCTTTGTCTAGTTCTGTAATATAGCATTCTTCTATAGCTCCAGATGGTGTGTGGATCTTGGCATCAACTAGCCCTCTAACTCCATTCAGTTGTACAGCAAAAGAGGCTTCCTGACCCACCACCAATCCCATCTCCTACAGAGCACATTGACAAATAGTATATATAGTATATATATCTATTTTAAACCTCTTCAAATAGAAGACATCTTGATTCAACTTTTCTCACCTGCAAACTGGTGACTGTGAGACGACGGGCATCATCTGACAGTGTAGCAACTGGGACAATAAAAGGAGAATCTGGGATGTGCTCATCATTAAATTTAATAGATACCTCATAATCTCCTGGAATACAAAAAACAGAATATGATACAGATCCTTGTACTTTCTACATGCCAATATGTCATTCTATAAATAATTATTTTCTCTTAAATTAAATTCTCACCAGGCTCCTGAACTACGTAGGACACACCACATGATCCATCCTTTCTATCTTCAAAGGTGATCTCGGCCTTGCTGGGTCCCTCCACAGCAATGGACAAACCGCCAGCTCCTGCCTCTCGGGTCCAAATACTGAACTCAGCTGCAGGACAACAAGAACAGCACATTAATCCCTGGATAACTCCACAGAGAGTAAAAAACTAAAACAATACGCAAAAGCAAACTATTTGGAGAGTAAAAGAATACCTGGGATCCCTGCCACTCCTCTGTCCAAACCAGTGCCCCCTGCCCGGACTTTATGTGCCCCTCCCTCACCCAGGGGTCCCACAGTAAATTGGAAGGGGCTGCCAGGGACGTGCTGCCCCCTGTATTTGACATTGACTGTGTGAGGTCCCATTTCCTGAGGGATGAAGCGGACACTGTATGTGCTGTCCTCTCCTCGGATGATCTCGGCCTCCTCAGTTTTGCCGCTAGGACTGGTCACCTGAGCTGTCATTTCCTGGTTTGCAGCCTCACCTGCACAAGATAGAGAAATGGTTAAGGTTCAAAATATGCAATACTAAGTTTATGAAAAAAACAACAAACAACATCAAGTTTTAAAAACACAAAAGAGATGCAGAGATTAAACCATGAAGATATGTACAAACAAATAATGTTAATGATAATGTTATTTTTGGGTGAGAAGAAAACAATGCAATGCAAATTAGAAGCATGCTCTTTGATCGACTAAAATATGCTGATTCTTAGTCCTCTATAAAAACAGCTGAATAATATTTTTCTTTCCATTAGATTTACACAACACACTTGTCCACACACCATCCTGCAGTGGTGGTCTGCTACCAGCTGGCATTCCGCTGAATCCACTCAGAGCATCACGGCCGAGGAAGTCTCCAAACACGTCCCTGAAGGGATCCCCTCCCACCTGGGTGCTCTCCTCCACTCGGACCTCCCTCTTGGTCTCACCTCCACGAGTTTTACTGATCTCTGTACGCTCTGTACGTGTGTATGTGTGGCTGCTGCGAGTGAAAGTCCGGGTCACACGCTCCTGAGCTGAAACCATCTGAAACCAGTTTCCTACAAATGAAGCAGGAAGTGAGCAGGGGACAGAGCCGGGGCTGAGGCGCACCATGGGAAAAAGAAGGAACGGAAAGGACAGGAAGTACAGACAGGAAGCACTGATTTCCCAGCTCACCTGGTATTTTAAGGTTGAGGTCACAGGTGCTACCCACAGTGGCAATAGAGGGAGCCTGTCGCCTTCTGGTGATGCTTTCCTTCATCCGACCCTCTCCAAACACTTTTACTGTGAATGGACTTCCTGTTGGTCATAAATACTTTGTAAACAAACCCTAACAATCATTAATCAAGAAGGAAAACTTTTTGGGCAGTGTCTAAACCTGGAACATGCTGGTCAGCAAACTTAATGTTGATGATGTAGTTTCCAGGCTCAGTGGGACAATATGTGACCTTACATGTCCCGTCCTCCACATCCTCACAGTTAATGTCCACTTTACTGGGACCTTCAATAGACAGCCCCAAACCTCCATAGCCTAAAATATAGTTTGTTGTAAAAAAGAAATATGAATATAGTATATAATAAATGCATATTAAAACAAAAACAACCAAAGATGGTTGTGTTACCTGCATTTCTGGTATCAACAATGAACTCTGCCATTTCCAGAGTGTGGCCCTCCACTAGGCCCTGGCCATATACCTTGACCTTGCTAGCGTCACCGATCTCCGATTGTCCAACCATAATTTTAAATGGGCTGTTGGTCACATGTTTTCCATT
Source organism: Boleophthalmus pectinirostris (assembly GCF_026225935.1). Taxonomy (NCBI): domain Eukaryota; kingdom Metazoa; phylum Chordata; class Actinopteri; order Gobiiformes; family Gobiidae; genus Boleophthalmus; species Boleophthalmus pectinirostris. The sequence continues at coordinate 22,157,518 of NW_026571133.1, read as the reverse complement.
CTTCTTCACACTCACTACATGTTCTCCCACTTCTTTTGGCGTGAAAGAAATGCCTATAAATAAAATAGTTGTTCCTTTGCTATTACATATGCTAACCAGCAATGTTACTGTAAAATGAGGAAATACAAACTACACAGACAGTAAACAGCTTACCAATGTGGCGGTTGGGCAGTCTTTTGAGCAGACAGGGTTCCTCATTTCCAGATGGAGCTCTAATACTTGTGGTCAAACTGCTTAAGTCTGTCTCTGTGATCTTTAGGGACACATCTGTAGCTGTGCCAACATTCAGCTGAGACATTCTCATTGAGTCATCTCCTGAATATGACAAAACACACAATAAATTCAGAAAGAGTTCATTAAATGTCAAAGGTGACTTCTACTGAGTTTGCACCTGTGATCTTAGCAGTGAAGGGGCTGCCCGGGATGTGTTTATCATCAAACTTGACAATAATGTTGTAGTCCCCGGGTGCAGTGGGTAAGTAGGAGACGGTGCATGTTCCATCTTTGTTGTCTTTACAGCTTATTTCTGCTTTAGAGGGACCTTCCACAGCCAGTGATAGACCACCTACAAAAGAGAGATATTAACATGAATCATTTTAGTTTATTCTATTATTTTAGTAACTCTTATGTTGTGTATTACCTTCCCCTGCATCCTTAGTAACAATGGTGAAAGCAGCTGGTCTGTTCACCATACCATGACTTAGACCAGGACCATAAGCTGTGACATGACCACTGTTAATGGCGTCCACATAAAATTGGAGTGGACTTCCTATTACCAACAAAATGTCAATTAACACATAATAAGTATGTGCAAACTGCTTAAATGCAGACAATACATTTTAGGTTACCTGGGATGTGATTTCCATCATATCTGATGTCCATCTCGTGCAGGCCTTTTTCAGTAGGAGAGTATTTCACAGTTACAGTTCCATCTTTGTTGTCCGTGATATAGGGGCAGGCAGTTCGACCAGAGGGCATCCGCACAACACCTAAACAACATGAAATGATGCTCAAACTTAATGTAGAATCAGTTATGAGTTTCAGTTACACGAGAAAAGGTACTGCTACTGTTTCTGCTATAGCTGAATACCTGTAATCTCTCCCTTTTGCACAGTGAAAGGAATTACTAGGCTGAAGGGGCGGAGCACAGCCTCCATCCCATCCCCAACACTGATGGGATCATCAGTGGCCTGCACCAAAGGCAAAAGGAAAGGGCATTAGTCACATACTGGGAGTTCTGGGACAGTGTCCAGACAGAAGAGGAAGCTTCACAGCAGAGAGTCACAGTGAGGCACAGACTGGCCAAAAAGAGTCATCAGATGGTTTTGAGTATGAACCAAAACACTTGCAGGAAATAAGACATTAAATGTGATGTATGTTTACATGGGTCTTAGCAGAGGCAGCTATGATGCAGCAGACAAGATTGTCATGCAAGTCTCAAGCTGAGCATAACATTTAAAGCCACATGACTGTGAGTTGTAATGGTGACACTTTGCTGTACTGAGATGATGAAGGACAGTTTGTAGGAGCCAGAATGGCCAAGAGGAAAAGGTTGATAATATTGTACCCATGAAGGGGATAAGCCCAAATAAGGAGAGTAGGGCGGATGCATTTGAAGCTTGTCACATGGTTCTTCAATCATTGGTATAGTTTCACAGGCCTGTCAACGGGAAGCAAGGTAAAGTTTTTAAGCAAACCATCATGGGCATAGTATTATGGAAACCACTGAGTACTTCTATTTTTATGTTTTTTTTCACATTTGAATTCACAATTTTGCAGTACAAACTTTTCACCAACAGGTGTCATCCTTGTCCCCATAACAACAGAGAGACTCACCACCACATGGAAGGGGCTGTTGGGGATGTGTTCCCCTCCAAATCGGATTGTGATCACATATTTCCCTGGCTCTGGTGCTGTGTAGTAAATGTCAAAGGTCCCGTCTGCATTCTCCACCACATCTACATCCAGCTCAGCACCATCAGGAGTGGACACTTTACAAGTCACTTTGCCTTTCCCAGCAGCCTTTGCATCCACAGTGATGACTGTCTCCTCACCAATCTGAATGGTCGGGCTTACTCCTGAACCTTATGATAAACATTTTCAAAAAGTCAATATTTTGATATTCAAGCTAAATCAATAAATATGTGTATGTTATGAAAACCACTGACCTGGTCCATGCCCCCCAATAGACACTATATGACAGAAAATCCCACAGTTAGACATTTAATTGTGAAAAAAAAATGTCATTGTGTTTAGCTTGACTAACCTGTGACCAGACATTTGCTAGCGTCTCCTGTGGGAATGGCATGGATACGGTATGGTGAATAAGGAATCTCATCTCCTCCATATTTGATAGTGATGGTGTAGCGCCCAGTCATGTCAGGGACATAAGAGACTGTATAGGTCCCATCCCGGTTGTCTCTTATATTTGCCTTCTTGGGTTTCCCCTCAGGATCCTAAGGACATGAGTAGCAGTGTAATACAAACTTGTACAAATAGTCAAAAGGCCATCACTGGTCTCTCAGCAGGAGCCAAAACTCCTCATCTGTGGTGCCAAGAGAGATAAAAATTTGATAGCATGTAAGACTCATATTAAAGAGTGTAATTTAAAAAAAATTTAATGATATAGACATAAATTTGCTGTAGAGAAGTCTCATTTTACCTACAGAATCCTCTATAGCTATAATAAAACAAGACTTTTAAATGAAAGCATCACAAAGTTCGGTTTTCAAAAAGCAAATTTCCTTTACTGAAAAAAATTAACTCCTGTCATTGAGACCAGTGTTGTGAGTGTCTGTTACATATTTCACAAAGAAATCACACGCAAGAATTAAATCTATTTAAAATGCAGTAAACATTTGGTCAACACACATTTGGAGGCAGTCCCTAGTTAGACAAATCAGAAAATTCTCCTGTTAGCTTATCAGGCAAAAGCAATGAAGGTAAGTGCATAAGAACGCCACAAAAGGGTATGATGGCTATTTTTAAAATCATATTTAATCTAAAACAATGAAAATATATCCATGAATACTTGTAATTTGTTTGAAAGTAGGTATTACAATGGTTGGCTGAACACTTGGGAAGGAGGAGTGAGGAGAGAGACATAAGACATGGTGAAGGGGTGAGTGGGAGAGGGTCGGAGCCTTACGCTGCCTTTCTTAAGAATATGGAAGGGGATGGTGCCTTTTACTATATGTGACTCCCACACCCTCCTGCCCCAGTCCTCCACATAAACAGAGGCCTCGCGAGTGCACCCATCAGGACCCTGCAGCGGGACACCCCCAACAAAATACCAACAGGCGGGATAAGCACAGATCGAATCACACCAAGAGTGAGTGACACAGACAAAGACACTAGAGAGATATATGAATCTAAATGAGGCATTTCTATGTGACTTACCAATATCTGAACAGTGAGCAGTCCCTCGCCTGCATCCCTAGCATCAATAGTGAACTCCACAGGTAAACTGGCTGGGACTCCTGATGAATTCAGTCCCGGACCACTAGCACGAACTTTACTGGCATCATGAGCCGGCAGTGTTTTTATTTTGAAAGGGCTGAGGAAAGGTTGAATTATAGTCTTGCATTTCATAAACATTTATCTGTGATGAATCTAGACTCACTCACTGCTTACCTGCGAGGGACTTCCTGGTCAGCGTATTTGACACACACTGTGTATGGACCATCAAGGGCAGGTGTGTAGTTCACTGTGTAAGTTCCATCCCCATTGTCTGTGATGCTCACTGGTTCTGTAAGACCTATGCAAGACAAAAGGAGGACAAAATCCACCTCACTCGAGTGATACTGAGACTAAAGGATTAAGATGTTCAAAAAAGGAATCTTCATTCTTTACCTGTTGGCCCATACAAGAGAACCTCTAATGGGGCCATCCCAGCTTTGCTAGTGTCAACAGTGAAGGTCTGCGGAACCTGGGCCCGGACCCCATTTCCAAGTCCTGGACCTGAGCACCGGACTTTACTTGGATCCACCACCTCCCTCACAGGCACCCGAAATGGACTCCCTGCAGCAAAAAATTTAGGTGTTTTTATTGTGTACTAGAATGTACAGAGTGGGCCTGCAGGTCAATGACCTGGGATAGGCAGTCCTCCAAAGGTAATGTTGACATCATATTCTCCAGGGGTAAAGGGGATGTACTCCACACTGCAGCTGCCATCTTTGTTGTCCTTACATGACATCTTTGCTTCAGAGGGACCCTCTATGGCTAAGCCCAAACCTCCAGTACCAGCCCCCCTAATAAGAGCAAAATTCCACAAGGACAAGCATTGAGAAAAATGTTACATATAATTTAACATTACATTAACATTACCTAGTCTCCACAGTAAAACGGTTTGGTTTGTTCACAAGTCCCTCTTCCAGACCAGGGCCGTAAGAGCGCACTCGACTGGGGTCACAACCCTCAGTAACGACAACTCTGAACGGACTGTTGGGCACTGGCACGTCGTCATACAACACTTCAATTAGATGCAAACCTACAGAAAGATATTCAAACATGTATAACTCTAAAATATGATTCAAAATAATACAGTATTGCATTAAATACAAGCAAGTGGCATCATCAGGCCAAGTTAGAAGGCATAACTCAATTCGGTAAGAATGCATGTTTTTTCAAATGAGATGGTCTAAATCTTCATTTTCAATTTCAAAATCTGAGAGCCAAAACATCTTGATTGCTCCAACAATGTACAGAGTACAGAGTTTGAGTAACAGAAACATCCACAATGAAATAAATGCTAGATTTAAGTGTTTAATGCCAAACTGTGGAACATTCCAGGAAGAGCAATAACATGTCATTGAAACAACCAGGTAGTGAACCACCTAGCAGAAAAGTTATGCAGAGCACCTTTAACTAAAGAAATAGAGATTATCAACCATGCATGCCAAATATTCATGCATTTTCCTTAGGAAACTTAAGGGCTTAAAGCTGCCACGTGCAGTAGCTGCTTTTTTGGAACACAAGAGATCTGCATTTCATCAAAAGACCAGTTTGAGCGAGATCCACAGTGAGTATTTCTGCCCCATACAAAGCAGAGGGCTCTGACATGTCACACATTACTATCAGTGGAAAACTATCTGGCTTCAGCTATTAATACCAGACAGTCTCCTTTCCCTCCCTCTTCCACTAGCTTTAGTATATGCATGAAGTCATTTTACTTTTAATGAAAACAAATTTAGTCAATTATAATCAAGAAAATAAGGTTATAATTTGAAAAATATCCAGTACTTTTGTGCTGAAAGCAGGACTTGGCAAAAAGAGTGTTTTTTACATATTGTTTTAGACTCCTGACAACATCTCAAGATTAAAATATTCTACAAATCCTACAAACACACACTGCATCAGTTATTTATTTTTATTTGTATTATTTATTTGTTTTGCTTAAAGCAACACCACACAACTTTCTGGAGTGGCACATCACCTGAATGACTCCACTGAATTAGAAAAAGAAACCAGACTTTAGAATATTTTCCATGGTGATAGATTTGTTTTATGACAAGACAGTGGAACAGTTAGATAAAGTTGGGTTTGTCAGGTTTGTGGAGATTTCAGTGCAAAAAACATCCAAAATGAAAACAAAATACATGTGTACGTATTTATTGGCCAAAAAGGTTACATGGTGGGGCTTTAAGATAAAGAATAACCCTGTCACTGTGATATTCCTTACCATCTTCATATGGCGTATACTCCACTCTGTAAGTGCCATCACCTTTGTCTGTAATGAAGGCATCTGTGGTGATGCCCGAGGGATTCGAGATGCCCACCTTGATGTGGTTTCCCCCAGTTTTACAATTAACTCTGGCATCTACAGTAAAATGTGTTGTTACTTCCTTCAACAGGCCTGCAGAGAGAAAAAATAACATAAAAAAGAAAAAAAACATTATTTAGACAGAAGACTTAAATGTGTAGTTGATTTCAATTGCTTAAATACAGATAATGTAACAAAATCAAGTAACATGACCTTACCTCTAGGTTCGACTCCTGGTCCGTACACCATGATGCCACTGGTGTCAATGGCTGGATCCACTTGCAATCGTGTGGGGAAGTTTGGCACAGATTGTCCTCCATATTTGATGGTAATGGTGTACATTCCCTGAAACTGTGGGATGTATGTGATGGAGTATGTGCCATCACTGTTGTTCTGCACATGGACCTCAGCTTTGGCCCCAGAGTCTGAGATGATTTCAATGGTGAGCTCTGCCTCTCCAGCTTTTGAACAGTCCACAGTAAAGAAGCCATCCTCATTAACTTTGCCCCGCTCCAGGCCTGGACCACTGGCGGTCACCTTGCTGGGGTCAAACACTGGCTGCACAGTTGCTTTGAAGGGGGACCCAGGGATGTGCTGGTCTGCAAACAATATGTTGATGGAGTATTCTCCAGGCTCAGTGGGCAGGTAGGATACCGAGCAGGACCCATCTCCATTATCCTGACATTCAATCTTAGCTTCACATGGCCCCTCCACTGTCAGACCAAGACCCCCTGTTCCAGCTCCTTTTGTGTCAATGGCAAATGGTGCAGGTTTACCCACCACACCGCCTTCAAGTCCAGGACCATAGGCTCGCACCTGGTGAACAAAATTGTAGTTCCTTGTGAACTCCAATCTGCTGCTTCAAACAAATGAGAAATTGATGGTATACGTGTATTTACCTTTGAAGGATCAGGAGGCATGACACCTTCCACAGAAAAGGGGCTACCTGGAATCGGGTTCCCGTCATAAGAGATGTCCATTCTGTAGGTGCCCTCCTCTGGTGGGATGTACTTTACTGTGTATGTTTCATTGCTGGAGCCAGACTCAAGTTTGCATGGGATTGGCCGTCGCGATGGAGAAGTTATTTTCACATCTAGTTTCCCTTGACCTCCAGCTCCTCTAGTGCAAACTGTGAACTCCTGATCCTTCCCAACGTCCACTTCTTTGAGAAAATAGACATAAATACATTACAATGCTACAATCTACAATTAAATATTATTTAACTTTGGTACTTACTGTTATTTAGACCTTGGACTTTGACCTTGTTGAGGTCTAGAGGAGGAGCCACACTGATGTTAAATGGGCTCTTAGGGATGGGGTCTCCACCATGACACACTGTGATAGACATGTTACCCTTTGAAACAACAGAAATCTATTAGCTTAAAGTCACAAAATTATTACTTGCGACACCCAGACCAGTGTTACCTGTTGGATAGCAGTGTAGCGGACTGTGTAAGAGTAGTCATGGTTGTCAATGATCTCAAAGTCACGCACGGCTTCACCCTTTACTGTCCCAGAAAAGTACACGTCAGGAATAGCTTTTCCTGCTCCTTTCGTATAAATGTTAAAGTGAGTCGGTTTTCCTACTTCAACTCCTAAAAAATTCAAATGAGACAAAGAATTTTTAGATGTACATATATATAATTGGTTTTAATAAAGAAACTATGTATCTGATTTGTACACATTTATGCACCTATCTTGTTGAGTCCTGGTCCCTCAGCTCTGACCTTTGCTGCATCATGAGAAGGATCTACTTTTATTCTGAAAGGGCTGATGGGGATTTCCTGTTACAAGGAAAAATATTGGCTTAATCAACAGCCTATTTCATCAGCGATTAATTTAATTTAATTTCTTCTTTTACCTGATCAGCAAACAGAACCATAATGGTGTATTGTCCAGGACCCGGAGGAATATACTTCACGGTAAATGTGTCATTGTCATTTTTAATTATATCAAAGTCGATATCAGCCTCTACAGGACCAACCACACCAGGGGCACACTTAATCCCAATGCTGACATCACCTGAAGAGAGAGAGAGAAATTGGTATTTAAACAGACACATAAAAATAATGAGATAAAGAAATAATCTTTTACCCTGTCCGGCCTCACTGCAGTCCACAGTGAAATAAGTCGGTTCATTAGACTTTAGTCCAAATTGTTCAACCCCTGGACCATACACTTTTACATTCTCTGGGTGACTGCCTTCACCAATAGTCACCTGTTTTTGAGAAACAAGCTAAATTAAATAAAATTTTCTCAATATACTATTTGGTGTAATACATCCACCAGTTTCTAATTGTGAGTTTTATTATTAATATAATTATTCTAGAAAAGAAAAGTGTCAAGTCTTGAGTATAACCACCTCAACATGTAAACTGGGTTAATTGTCACATTCAACCTAATAGGGCTTCTCACTAGCAGAATTTCCAAAACCTCACTTAAATGGGCTTAACTAAGGAAACAGTGATTTCATCACACACACATCACAAAGAAGATCAGATGGTTTGATTATCTTATGATAAGAAGTGTCAAAGCCTTATATATGAGGTGACATGCCCTTTATCAGTTGGCTACATTCACAATGTGCCTGAAATTGTGTTTCCTTACCCTGAAGGGACTTCTGGGGACATTGACTTCACCCCATGTTATGATTATTGTGTGTTTAATGGGCTTTGTAGGAATGTAGACACAAAAGTAGGTGCCATCACCATTATCTGTGATCTGTATGTCAATTGGAAAGCCTTCTGCATCCTAAAATATAATAAAAAATCATACAAGATAGTTATAGCTTTTAGTTTTATACATGGTAATAAAAACAAACCACACACTGGCATCTGACCTGTGCATATAACTTCAATTCTCCACCACCAGCTCCATGTGTATCAATAGTAAATTCGGCAGGTTTGCTGACAATACAGCCTATTGGTTCCAGACCTGGGCCATAGCAATTTATCTAAAGAAAGTAATACCTGTTAGCTTTCCAATAATATTAGAAACAAAAAACTTCTAAACTAACCTTTTCCGGAAAGATGCTGGAAGCAGCTGGGAGAATATGTGCCATGAAGGGACTGTCTTTAATGTCCTCATCGTCACATATGACATGCACAGCATAGTCCCCAGCTTCAGTGGGCCAATAGCGCACATCACAAGAGCCATCCCCTTTATCATCACACTCTATCTTGGCTTGAGATGGCCCCTCAATGGAGAAACCTGTGAATCAGAGGAGTTTTAATGTACTGACGGAAATATAAAACAATTATAGACAATAGTTGATTAAATTCACATACCAAGCGTTCCAACCTCCATACCAATGGCTTCTACCACAAAGTCAGCACTTTTCCCCACCATGCCTGTTTCCAGACCAGGACCCCAAGCACGTACTTTCTGAGGGCCAGCCTCCTCACTGACATACACCTCAAACGGGCTGTGAATTATATGAATGTTATGATTGCAGGAACACCAGGAACACCTGTACTGTACATGTGAGGGTCCAAACAGATGTTGATGGGACGTGTCTCACCTGCGAGGTATGCTGTGTCCTCCCCAGGTGATTGTAACTATGTATTTGCCAGTGTTGACGGGATAATAGTTACATTCATACAGCCCATTCTCCAACTCCAACACCTTGACCGGTTCATCCAGCCAATCTACAATCAAACACCCATAAACTCACAGGCTTATTGTTTTATTGCTACATTCCTTCATACTTTGATGTCTTACTTGGTCCTTTCACAGTGACTTTGAGCTCGCCGCTGCCAGCTCCTTTTGTGTAAACTTTGAAATCTGCCACTTCTTTGACTCTCACACCCTTTGGCTGCAGACCTCTGCCAGACGCCCGGCAGGCATTTGGATTACAAGCTGTGAGGAAAAAGCACATGTTATATGAGAGTTATTACAGAAAAAATACAACTAATTTTTCACTGCACATTCAACACTTTTGAAATAAATGGCTGTAGACTGTCTCGGCCGTTAGTCAGCTGAACAGAACTGGGAGAAGCATTTTGTTGCTGAAAAAGGAAAAGCAGCAAGAATGAAATAGTTGTTAAGAAGCTGTTAAGAACTGCAAGAGTTTGTTATGAGAGAAAACAGTAACTGCTACTGCAGTATTAACAGTAGATCTAAACATTTACAGATTTGGTCATGAAATGATGAAAAATAAACAATAAAATGAACAATAAATGTTGTATTTTGGCAACAATTCCAGAAGTGAGCATGATAATATTTTTTTCAAAATGAGGAATCATTTTTATAAGAATTATTTAAACAGAAAAACTTTTGGACTTGTTTATTCTGACAACTTGAGAGAGCTCACACATTCACTCTGACGACAGAGGGCTGTTCAGTGAAGCAGGCGCCAGCACATGCTGTAAAGCTGAGGACCCCTCAGAGGAGTCAAGGCCAGATTGAGTGGGAAAAGAAAGTGGACTAGCGCAGCAGGCTCCAGTGACATGCTCCTCCCCTTTACTAACTTGGTCGCCTGGGTTTGGGAGGGGTTGGAGGGGGAGCTCTTCTGGTCTTGTCTGAGGGTGGAGTGCGCACAGACTCAGGCATAGCCTGCACAGGGGACCCAGCTGAGGGGCTTCTCTGTGAAACTGGAGGAGGTAAGAGTCATGATGATTAAGAAAAGACTGAGGCCTCCAGGCCAACTGTGCAGCAGTCATATCATCCACTCAAGGAAAATATTTGACATAATAAAATGGCCTCATACAAAGAATACATGGTACATCAAACTTGTTTTCTGGGTTTCTTTAATGCTGAATGTGATCTAAATAACAGTGGAGGCATCTTGAAAGATAAATCTATATATTTCAGGATGAGTGAGCCTCTGAAGAAAAGACCTTACCAGTCAAGTGCTATTTTATGATTGTGGTGGGGAATGGCATTTTCAGGATTAGGCTCCAAACACAGTTATTAACATAGCAAGTTCAATCCAAAAACAACCAAAAGTCTCATTGTGGTTGGGCTTAACAGAACTAAAAAAAACATGAATGCAAACTACATACATACCTGAGCTGTGTCCTAATAAATAACACGAAGAAAAAAAACTGATAAAAAGTAATTGATTTAGAGGAGCTTACCTTCAGAGATATGAACAGTGAATGGACTTTTAGGAATCTGTTGTCCAGCAAAAGTCACATAAACTGTGTGGGCTCCTTCTAAAACAGGAACATAGGTGCAGCGGAAAATACTGTCCCCTTTGTTCTCTAGAACTATCTCCACTGTGTCTCTGCGTCCATTAGAGTCCACAATAATGACGCCCACATCTCCAGCTCCGGCTCCTGTTGAACACCAAAAACAATAAGCCCAAAATTCTCCATAGTTTGCAATATATATTTCTTTTACCTGCTGTGTAAATGTCAAAGTATGTGGGCTTGTTGGCTACATTGCCTGCTGGCTGAAGTCCCGGCCCTCGAGCCTGGACTCTGGTGGGGTCACCCATGGCTTTTGACACTGTAACCATGAAAGGACTTCTGTCTATGTCTTGTCCAGCAAACAACACCTTTACCTGTGAGGATGCAAAATAAACAATTCAGTACAGTGGCAAGTCTTTGTATGACTTTGTAATCTAAAATATAGCTTTACCTTATGCAGTCCCTCAACTTTGGGCAGATATACCACAGAATAGGATCTGTTCTTGTCATTGTTTGGGATAACTCTGGCCTGAAAAGCATAAGATATGATGATAATTATGATGATGATGATGATGATGATGATGATATCTATACCACTACTATTATTACAATTATTATCTCAATTACTATGTTACTACTACTAGTATTACTGCTACTTCTACAACTCATGTATGTAATCTCACCTCTTCAGTGTGTCCCTCTGGGTCTTCTACATAGACTAGAACCTCTCCCAGTCCAGCCTCCACAGTCTCAACCAAAAACTCTGCAGGCTTCAAAACCATATTTCCTAATGGCTCAATACCTGGGACAAAAATACAATATTATTAGTAAAACATGAAAAGTTTTTGCTTCAGTTTAGTTTATATTTGTTGGTTACCTGGCCCATATGCTTTGGCCCTTTTGGGATGCAGTGTCTTTGCTTTCAGTGGAGCACCAGGCTTCAATTTAGATTTAGGGAACTGGGACAGGTAGGTCATGACTGAATGCTCATCCACATTAGGATCAACAATTTCTTCAGGAGCAATGACCTGAAAACAGAGTGTAGCATCTCAAAAGGAGAAGTCTATTACTGATAAATACACAAATTTAGAAGTAACTTTACTTGTGGCACTCCAAGCCAGTCATCAGCCTGCTGCATGGCCTCTCTGGCATTCTCCACAGGCTGACTGGGATCCCAAGTTTCCCAGTCCGGACATAGACCTGTTTGAAAGACACAAATTTTGTTAACATACATTATTTTACCACTTTTTGGGCCCTTTTGTTAAATTACCCGCCCCTTGCTTCATACCTGGGGCACAGTTATCCACCAGAGCTCCCAAGGCCTTGCCATCCCTCCAGTCTCTGTGGAAGTTAGTTATGGGGAGTTGAGGCACTTTGTTCTGGATCCAGCCCAGCAGACGCTGTTTTGGGGTTAGCTTCTTGGCATCTTCATCATCTTCATCGTCCCACATGGGCATGGAGATAGAGTAGTGGAGGATCAGGGTCCAGATTAGACCTAAGATTAGCTTTAGGTTCCCATCTACGATGGCTTTAGAATCTGGAAAGTACAGAAATGCAGATGTGATGTTTTTAGGGTTGTAAAAATGTATGTGAAAACACAGGGGCTGACACATCTGTTTACAAACCGTGAAACTGAATTGGTGGAGAAATTTATCCTGGAAAGGAACATGGTTTTGCAAATGGCCTTTTGTTCTGTAAAAGCTTCATGTAATAAAATCACTGTGACAGGTTTATAACGGCAGAGTATGAGCAGTTAGGGTTAGGGTAGTTTGTGGTGAGCTCTGCAATGAGAACATAATGGCTTCCCCAGCTGTTGTCAACAGTGCTCAAAATGCTTTCAACTTTGAACAATTGGGGGTTGTTTAAAACTCAGTATAAACCAGGAGCTACTTCCCTTCCTTAATACAGTATTTCATTTCCTGTTACCACTCATCAAAATAAGACTAAGATGCATCACAATGTTTATCTTTGGGATGTCTGGAGCATAGTTTTAGTTGTATGTCAGCATTCTCAGTAATGAGAGTGATTCTTCTATTGACAGCACATGATGATGTCATACAATACAAGCTCCGGTCTGAGGAATGAGGTCAGTTTAAATAGGAAACACATGACACAGAGCTGTATATCTCAGCACCAGACAAGTTCCTTGAGTTTTCCATTGTATCCTTCAGCACTGATGACTCTTTCTGTTCAACGTGAGCCCAAACCAGCAGTGACTCATGGTTCTGACTTCTACGCTCTAGTTTTCAGACCGTAATGTTTTCACCACATCATTTGATTTAAAAAATGACAAATCCCTGGTGGGATGAAATGAATGAAAGACAACTATATTATAACAACTATATATTATAACTATATTATTATATATTATTATATTATTGGAACTCTCTAGATGCATGCCAACTTTCTCATGTTTGGTAAATCGTGGACTCCAAACAGTTGTGGAATGTAATGAAATAAAAGAAGTAAAGCATTGTACTAAAGTAATAAGGTATCTGTATTTTACTCAAGTACATTTTAACACGGATACTTTTTATTGTTACTTCACAACATTTGAGAGCATGTATCTGTACTTTCTACTCCACTACATTTTTTTTGGGATTGAAAAGTAAAAGTATATTGTATAAAAGTATCACAATAAATAAAGAAAAGTAAAAGTATCAGCTGAAAAGTCTGGGGAGTTATTTTTAACAAGTTCATAGTTTGAGCAAACTAACATATACAAATAAAAATAGCTAAAAACAACAACAACAACAACAACAACAGCAAACAATTCAGTTGTTTCTACTGAACAAAATTCAGCACAAATCCTTACCAACATCTCTGCAAGTTTTATTAGCTCTCAGAACCTGCATGAAATACCTTTACGTTTACTCTTTAAGTACATTTTTAAACAGTACTTTTACTTACGTTGATTTTTTTCATGAGATGCTTTGATTTAAGTATTTTTACTCCAGTATCTGTACTTTTTCCACTACTGACTCTAAATAGCTTATAGCAATTGAAAAAAAAAAGATATGCTGCTTACAGTTCAGTATATATATATATATATATATATATATATATATATATATATATATATATATATATATATATATATTATATATATTTTTTTTTTTTTTTTTTTAATGAATTCTCTACACTCCACTCCACTTTACTACTGCAAACATCCTAAGTCGATTTCA
>NW_026571133.1:22110440-22142940 GCF_026225935.1 Boleophthalmus pectinirostris | reverse complement strand
CAGACAGTCCGCCTGCTAACTGTTTTGTTAGCATGAGTCAAAGAGCCCGCGCTAATGGCCTCTTCCGGTTTTATACAGTGTAGTTCAAAATTGCAGTGTTACTTTACTGCCACCTATTGAGAAGATTGCAGCTAGTCACTAGTTTATCAATTTAATTGACAAACATGCTCGATAGTGCCATATTTAGGATGACGCTACCAAACGATAAGAACATACAATATAGACGTAACTACACATTTGTTTATCAGTAATCAGAAGCTAGTGTGCGCTTGAGCTATGTGGTTACCATCCTGCATGTTTCGGGTGCAAGCTGCCGTGTTTGTTTGTTTTGGTTTCCTTTGCTGTTGTTTTTTGTTTTGTTTTTTTGTTTGTTTGTTTTTTGTTTTTCTATTTATAATTCATATATTTGCCATTTGCTTAGATTTCTGCTATTTCCACTATTAAGTTATATTAATATTAATTCGAGCCTGACGCTGCCTGAGAAGTTTGTGTGTGATCTGGACCACCTTAAATCGCTTGGTGTGCACCACGTGGTCCTATTCCTGGAAAGTTCCTGGAAATGCTTGCTTCTTATGTGCTCATCGGATATTCGGGTGCTGTCTCACTCGGTGGGTTCGGGTATCTATAAGAAGCAGCAGCAGGAGCAATGGGCGGACTGAATCACATTTTGGGCGCGCTCAGGTCTTAATTTTGCAGTATGCGTCGATTTTGCTGAAACCATTTATGGACACAGAGTTAATTACTGTAATCTGTTGTCTGTAATAAATGTAACGTCGATGTGTTTAACGTTAAAGCCTGCTGTTTAGAAGCAATAGTGAGGAAGACGGCAAAGCAACCTGCCACAGTGTGAACAATATGTGGATTTAACACCGCCCGTGCCGCTTGTCATGTCGGTCATTTTGACGAAGGAGCGACACACGAACGACGGTCCTCGGGGTAAAGGAAAAGCCAATGCCCACGTCTATCGCTCAAGGTATGTCTGTCACGACCCGCTGAAGTAGTTATATTATTTTGTTCGTGAAACCTGGATACAATTGTATTGTCGGATCGAGGGCAAGCACAGCAAGCTAAGCATGTTATGAAACCTGAATTCACATCAGTATGACTGGATAAAGGCCAAGTAAAAAGGAACACTACACGATGTTTATTTTTGGCACATAGCACAGGCAAAGTTGAATACAAACGGGATAATAAGTGTGCATGTTTATACACTATTGTCAATTCAGGAGAGAGAGGAGCGTGTTGCTGGTGCGACCTGAGCTGTGAACTGCTGTGAATGTTGTCTCATGCAGTGGACCTGGCCTAAAAGGCTGAAGGTTGGATCTTTTCGATGACCTGCCAGTCATTTGAGGCCCCTGAGCCCATTGAGAGTGACAGACGAGCCGACACCAACACCAGGACCGTGGAATCAGATGAGAGCCGCATCGCGTTGGCCATGAAGGAGTTGAAAAACACAGGTCAATTCACAGAACGTTTTTAAACACATTTCCTCTTAATACATGCAGTTTTAAATCACGTATTGTTTTCATTTATTTAATAAATGCATTGTTTCTCCTTTTGTCAGGCTGGTACTGGGGCAGTCTAACCGCCAATGAAGCCAAAGAAATCCTCCAGGATGCCACTGAAGGCACATTCCTGGTCCGGGACAGCTCACAGAGGGATTATTTATTCACTATTTCTGCTGTAACATCAGCAGGTCCTACAAACTTGCGCATTGAATATAAACATGGAAAGTTTAAATTGGACTCTGTTGTTCTGGTCAAGCCTAAACTCAAACAGTTTGACAGTGTTGTTCATCTGGTAGAACACTATTTCAAGCTGTCCAGGAATAGTGATAAGACTACTGTAGACTCTCAACCGTCAGCACCTCCAAATGGAACCGTGCAGCTGCTCCTCACCAAACCTGTGTACACTGCCACACCATCACTGCAGCACCTCAGCCGCATTGCCATTAATAGGACAACACGGCATGTCCAAGCTCTGCCAATACCCAAGAGACTCAAGGACTATCTTCTAGACTACACCTATAATGTGTAGCTACTAACTACCTTCAGCCAGAATCTGAGGACGGATGGATGCAGTTATATAACCAAGATGTAATAGGTAGCAGGTGCTGTGTCATTTCTCCACTAGACACAAATTCTATATTTTGGACCTGTTGTCACATAATAAGTAAGTATTTATTCATTAAAATAAGGGTATGTGCAGATTGAACACTGTATGTTTAAAATGCTGGTCATACTTTTTACTGTGTAGAAAACATGACTTGAAAATACTGCAACCAGAGATTATCTACATCTGCGTTTTAAAGCCTTTACAGATCTAAAGACTTTGATTCCCCTTACTCATTTATACAGCATAACAACACACTGTTATCAAATAATGGCTATCTGGACTATACACAGATGCAAAAACATGCTGCTTAGAGAAGATATTTTAAGACTCGGATAGAGCAGTAATTAATATGGTGCAGAAAATGTGTAAATATGTTTGTTTTTTTTATGAAAACCATATTTTCACTGCAAGTATTTTCAAGATGTCCTCAGTCATTAAGATAAGCTGCTCCCAATTAAGCTTTATACAGAATGATGACCATAAATTGATGCGAACAGTTTTCTTTCTTTTTTAAAAAGAGACAATAGAGCATTAGAGAAATTTATACATAATTGTTTTTGGGTGAGCAGTGGTAGTGGTATCAGCAGAACCAATGTTTTCTGGTATCCATTTGGATTCATTGGTGTTTATAAGATTTAAAGGGTCCTTGTTTCACTTTTCGGGTGGGGGTCCACCTCCTTCTTGTTTCCACTGAAATTTTTTTGTATTTTTTTGTAATGTTCCATAGTATGGCATTCAATTTTTGTTATTATTGCTCAAAAATACCTTGAAAAACAAACACAATACTTGGCCATGTAGCACCCCATCCCCCTGTCTGTTTCCAGGAAAATAGGTGTGGAACCCTGCACCAGAAAAGTTACATAGTGCACCTTTTTAGCTGTGAAGTTGTGACTGTGTGAAAATATTCACAGAATAAGGTTTGATAGTGGGCAAAAGAAAAACATGCATGTTTGTTGATTTGATCATGCGTCATCAGTCAGTGCTTACGTATGTTAGACACTGGTCTTGTTAGACTTTGTCCAGCTTTTTGTAGTCACTCCTTAAACATCCTTAGACATCTGAAACAAACTCCATTAAACTACAAGACAACTACTTTTCTGTGACCTAACTCAAAAAAACAAACAAAAAAACCCCCATACAATTGTGGAAACAATAACAATTTGAGTTCAGAAATTTAAATGAATATGTATTATATATTAATGGCCGTAAAAACACACACACACACACACAAAATAAACTGCAATATGAGATATCTGCTTTGTTATTGTGGAATTCTCTGGGTACACCAGATTTACATTTTTTGTTCAATGCAGCTTTTTCCTAATTGAGCATTTTTCCTGAAAATACCTATTTATTGATTGTGTTGCCTTTCTGTTCCTTTTTTTATTTAATAAAATTTGTACCAACTTCACAATTTTTCAATAAAAAAACCTGTCAGTTTACTTTTAGTTTTGTTTTTATGGCACTGAAGGGTGACATTTAGTTGTTGCAAACTCATTGAACCATCTGGACATATTTGAGAAATACTTCTCAAAGCTATTGACTCACAGTTGGTTAATATGTAGTCTCACTCACACCAAAACATTTCCCAGAAATGTCGCATGCTTTCTAGTACACAGTGTAGGTTGTTTCAGCCAAAGCGCAAAACGGACCAACCTGTTTTAAAACTGTCCTTTTTAAAAGTCACCAGAATGTTCACAATTCCAGAATGGAGGCAAAATAATGTAACCCACAATAACATAGTTTCAATAATTAACTGACATCTAAATGTTAATGGTTTAAAAAAAATAAAAAAGTCAAAATAGAGTCCAAGCTATTACTGGGAAAACATTTTTGAAACGAGTTCAGTCAAACCTAAAAATCTAGATTTAGCCTTAAAATAAAAGTGGGGCGTAAAATAAATTTAATAAAACAAGAGCTAGAACATGGCCCTCTCATTCTCAATTGTGTATGGTTCCACTTGCGCGTTGTTTCTAGTCGGACATAATAACAAACTCGCTGCTAACTGCAGACGCAGTTAGCTTGTGGTTTTAATACATGAATCTATTAAAATGAGGGACACTTAAATCTTATTATGGATAAGCGACACAAGGAACTACTGAGGAAACACAGACTATGGCTGTCCGAGCAGCTCCTAGTGTCCGAAACTGTCGTGCAGTTTTTATATCAAGAAGACATTTTAACCCAGGCTCAGGTAGAGGAAATCGAGTGCCAGACTAGTAACAAGCAGAAAGTGTTGAAGCTGCTGGACATCCTGCCTGCCCGCGGTCCCCAGGCCTTCCACTCGTTCCTCCAATCTCTGGACGAATTCAGCTGGGTCCGAGACACACTGCGGAGAGACTTACACAGCCAGCCCGGTCCAGCACTCGGCTCTGCAGGTCAGATGTCTTTCCTACTCAGTCATAAATATACTGTTTAGTTCTATGCCCCACCCCCTACTGCTCGATTAAATATTCCATAAAGTCAATAAATGTCAGCATAAAATGTGTACATTTTTTAACTCATTAACACTGGGAATGAATTAAAAACAGGAGCCCAGGTTTATTTAGTAAGTGGGCTACATTCACTTAATTATTACTTTGATCACATTAGTTTTAGCTTTAATTCTTAAGTTCCATAACATTGGTCACAATTTGAATTGGATGTTAGTTTGGATGATGTGGATTCATGTGATCAGGCTGTTACAGCAAACATCAGCCTTTCCTGCAGAAATGGATTCAGACAGCTCCTGCTTGGCTTCCTGGAAAGCAGGAGACAAGTAATGAGGGGAGGATCCTGGAAGGCAGCTGGAATTGAAATGCTTTCTTTGCACTCCAGCAGTGTGTGATCTCAGATGCTCTCATGTTTAAGTCTTGGGACGTCCTATTGCAAATTTGTTCCTTGAAAGTGTCAAAGTAACTGTTTTAACAAAGTTGGGACATGTTTTAGAGCAACTGTAGCCTTTTTAGGATTATCAATGCTTTGGTAGACCAGAGACTGGATCATGGTACTTGTAGAGGTGTTTATGATTGGATTTATTTTATTTGCTACACTTAGTTAGTAAACGTAAACTTCTAGTTCTGCAGATATTTTCTGAAGTGCAGAGGTTGCTCTGAGAGCTACAAGACCTATCTCTTCTTGATAAAGTCACTGCCTCCAGGAACTGTGATGTCATGCAACCTCTGCTTATTATCTATTATCTATTTAATGTGTTACTAAGGCTGATATATATGATATTACCTTTCAACACAAAACTTGTTAAAAGTAGAAACCTTACTTTTTTTTAAATTTAGGATAATACCCTCTCTTTAAGGTATTCTGGATAGTGGGTGGTTTGCCTTCACTCATGAAGCAGCTCAGTCCAATATTATTTTCTTCACAGATGATGTTTGTATCAATGACCACATCCTCCACAGAGTACCCACAGACCGCGAGCTGTCCCGTATCGCGACTCTCCTCGGGGGGCAGTGGGAGGCTGTGCTGTTGGACCTGGACCTCACTGCAGAGGACTTATACCGTTGCCGTTCTGACCACCCGCTAGATGTGCATGGGGCAGCTTTAGATGGGCTGGTGCAGTGGAGGAGGGCACAAGGGAAGAGGGCAACTGTCCAGCAGCTGATCAAGAGTTTAAAGGCAGCAGATATCCATGCATCTATGCTCCTGGACGCCCTACACTAAGAATTTTATCTTTAAATTCTATTAGGAATGGGTTGGGCCTGATAAATTCTGTTTGGGTGTGTTGCCAGAAACCATATTGTATAATAGTTATGTCTTTAGGCATGGCACTTAACCCACCTTGACTCCATGTTCACTGTACACTGGTAAATGTGAGAGCGAATGCGGGACGTATTAATGGATTATAGTGGACTACACTATAGGCCTATGGTGTATTTACATCATCTTTATCTTGTATGTCCATTAACATGCACTGTCTCGACAAAACAAACAATAATGTTAGTGTAACTCTAAAGCAGTAACATCTCCTTGGAGAAAAGCATGTTGTAGACCCCACTACAAATAGCTTCAAAAAAGCATTGTTTTTGTATGTCTAATGAGGAGTTTCTTTCCTTCTCTGAGCAAAGTTTACTGACATGACATTGATACACCTTTGGAAAGCTGAAATACTGCAAATAAAAGCCACACAAAGTAACAAAGGCTGCTCTGACTGTATTTAATTCTTCAACAGTCTGTAGAGGTTGAGTTGCTGCCTAGGATCTGCTTTCTGGTCGCGTCAGGCTTTTTTTAAGGTGGCCCCAAAAAGTATCTACACCAGCCATAAAAACAACAATGTTTCAGCACAAGTTTAGACCTCTGCAAGTTGGTTGAAATCTGCTAATTTAAGTTTTCCACTTGTACAGTGTCTCTCAGCAAACCCAAAGAAAACAGTTCTTTTGCATGACTGGGCAACTTCATGTGAGTCCTGTGAGTTTCTCAGAAAGCTGTGAACACTGAGCTTTATATTCACACTTATTCCAAGAACTGGCAAAGTATTTACAGGCTTCTACTGCTAAGACTTTTATTATACTGCGCCTACACTCTGGGACACATAGTTTCACTTACTTTGTTTACATGGAACCGCTGTAACTTTTAACTGTTTAACTAGATAGATTTTTATTGGAAAAGTAAGTAGGTTGATATAGAAAAAACACATGAATCTATTCTGAATTTTAGTATGGTCTGGTAAAAATGTGTATAACATCAGATAGTGAAATTAAAAACAGTAGCATACTATTTGGCAGTTACATTCTATTGTCTTACAGATGTGTTGTACGTATTGTAAATGTTTTGTATTTTATAACAATTATCAAACCTTTTACTTGGTATCAAAATCAAATATCAAATACAAATTTATTGTATCATGACAATATTGCTTGGTTCACAGAATGTGACAAAGTATTGCCTCTACAATTTATAGAACTCCTGTAGGAGAAAGCTAATATGAGATTAGTGTAATCTATAAACAGCCATCTTGGAGATAGCTAAGGAGGACTGTATAATGTGTACTGGGACACAAACAATACTCCAGTCAGAGAGTAAAACAGACACAGGAAGGTATTTTCTGAGCTTTAATGTCCTGTCTTCAGTCTTTTAGCTGATTTGGTTTGATTTCATCTGAACTAGCCTTTCATCTGATATCTATAGGAACATTTGAATCATATTGCTAACTGAAGTTAAACACACATATAATCAGTCTATAAGTAACTGTTTAACAGTTTACATAAAAAAATATGTAAATTAATCAAGTTAATAAATTTAATTAGAACATTACATAGCAATTAAAGAAACAATTAGATATATACAAAGCCACCTCTCTCATGGATGCAGCTTTAGGTTGAAGGTAAAGATCTGAAGCTACATCAATTAGGCCAGAAGTAACAGTGTCACCACGGTAACAGTGACAGCGTTACCATGGTGCTCCCAAGGACCCCTGACCTGCCTGAATGCCTGAACTAAATACATTTAACTACAAGTGTTACTGAACAGTTACTGGGGAATTTACATCATATCTACCAACATATTTTTTGAATTAGCTATTGTTAAAATTTACCCAGCAGGGGGCGTTTAACTGACGAACATGCACTACATCTCTCACCGCCAGAGGGTAGACCGGACTCAAAAATGAAACCTGTGCACGTGAGGAAACAAAATACAGGTAGGAGCCTGGTTTAAGTAAACGTTTGTACCTTTTTGATAATTTTCTAAATTGAGTAAAACAAATTGTACATTGTTATCAATATAAAAACAGAAAATGTGTCATACTCTACTGCACAGTGCTTTATCACTCAAGCTCCGTATGAGACTTCAGCAGGCAAACGAAAATCTGATGGGGCCTGTCTATTAATAAAATAACATAGGCCTATTAAGTGTATTTACTGCGGCTCCCGTCCCTCAGACAACATCCATTTATGAAATTCCCGAATCAGAGCTATAAACTCCAGTCTATGGTCAGGGCATGATGCAGGAGATTTGGAGGAGGCAGGAGGAGGACTTGGGTCCATGCAGCCTCCGGAGAAGGGCGGGGCCACGCGCAGCAGCACCCTGATCATTCCGCGCAGCCATACCACCACCACGCCGACCTCTCCTGTCTCCAGCCCGCGAGATGGACCTCGGTTCATCGCCACACTTTCATCCACACAACGGCTGGCACTGGGATGATACAAAGGGGCAAAAGGATGGAGTCGCGCGGTGAGACACTGTGTAAACGAGGTGCACTCTGAGCGTCAAGCAAGAGCATCACGCTGCGCTCCGATGCAGCAGAAATCGCCATTGTTTGGATGCGCAGCAGACTGAAAGAAACATACATTGTGCTTTGAGCGTGTTTAACGCAAGGACATTATGGCTTCAGTGCTCATCGTTGCCTTTCATATCTACTGGATTATTCAGGTAAGAGTTTTTTTTTTTTTTTCTCTCTCTCCCCAATAACGCCTTATGGATGTCTCTCTGCCCTTATGCTCGTGTCATGTTGGCTAGCACAGCGCGGCTTTGTTTCAGCAAACAAATCTGATTTATATTTGAGTTTATCGAGGAAAAAAATTGTTAATATGGATATATTAAAAAATGTCCAGTGCGTGTGTTGGACATGGGAATCTTAGACGCCGTGGCACAGTAAAGCAGCTTGGTTAAGTCAGTCAGGCAGCCAGCCACTCGTTTTGTCCTGCGGAAAGTGGGTCAGTCGGCTGCAGCCTCAGAGATCCCTCGTGCATGTCTGTCAGCCCCAGTGAGTCTCACATAGACACTTACGGTTGGGCCCGTCCTGCTCCACTCACAGCAGTCTCCAGGCACCGCATCCAGGGACCGCAGCATCACTGGGGACAGCTTCGCGGAAAGCAACATCCCTGAGGTTATGGACATATTGATCAATGACCTGGCACATCATAGAAAACACAAGGCTTTTCATGCTGTGTTGTTTGATGTGTCTAGTTTATTATTCTGCCTACAGAATGTGATCTAGACAGTAGGCCAATGGTTTTGAGTGTAGCACCTGTTCAGGTTTGTCTTTCATATTAGTTTTATAACATGCCTGGAAGTGTCTTTATAACTTGTTTAGAAGTGCCTAACATTTCTGGTGTTCACTTGCTTGTTTACCTGAAACCTTCCACAGTATGGCATTATCTTATATTTGATGAATTATAGGCATTCCTAACAAAAAAAAACCCAACAAAACAAAACAAAAATCCTGTTGTGCCTGTATGTTACATGCATTCTTTCGACTGCCTGTCTGATCCATCATGATGTGTTTAATGGTGTGTTCTCATCCTCTAGTGCAGCTCAAGTTTGTTAAACTCTGCATCTGTTCCCCATTCCCTTGTATTCTGATATGAGGGGTGACTACCTTTAACTTTAGTTGTTAAGTCGATAAATAGGTGGATGGTATATTAGGACAGTTGCAGAAAGGAGAAAGTACACTCCATATTTTCTCCTTTTTGCTATTGTCTGATAGAGCTATCTGAAAATTTTGTCAATCTTCTGTGCAGTTTGGATCAAATACATGGTCAGATCACAGAGGTAGCCTACTGCACATTTTTTAGAGCTTTTGCCAATTTCACGCGACTGCTCTCTTAAATGATGCAAAGAGCATGTCTTTTGTGAACCAAGAATTTCTTCTATAGCTGCAACTAAACAGCTAGCAGAATCCCATTACAACTAACTTGAAGGGCCAGAGGTGTATTCATTGACACACATCAGTGTGATATATATCGACTTCAGCATAAAACATGAATAATATTGTGAAATATATATGTGACTTGACTATTGTGAAGTGATTTTGTGACAGAAATCTTTCTGAGATAGTTTGTATGATGAGTAAATGGTGCTAGGAGATATACAAGGATGTTATTTTCAGTGTATTTTCATATTTCAAGTTGCTAAATCATTGAATATTCTTTGCAGATCCTCTGTATTGTGCAAGCACCATAATCATATATTAGCATATTTTCATGTTTTATTGTTTTATTATTTTATTGTTTTACACTTTAATGATTTGTTCATTTTTCAAAACTAAGCTTAAAGTAATAAAAACTGCACCAGGAGCACAAAGGACACAGGGCTAAACAAGGTCTGAACTCCAAACTCTTTACTGTAGTCTGGTAATTGTTCTTACTATGTCTTTATATTCAGGCTATCTTTTGTTTATTTCTTAGCTCCTCTGTGTTATTAGGTGCATCTTATATAAGTGTAACATAGGCCACAGTTTTCAGCAGAGCGAACAGACCCAGTGTGTTCCTCTGTATCTCATTTACCCTGATTCAACTCTGGAACTTGTGTGAGTAGAGACTTTGTGAATTCTGCTCATAAGGATTGTGTTCAGATTATTTGCGCACTCTCACATCCAGAGATTAACTGAACATTAGAATATTCATTATTACTTTGGCCATATATTACACTGATCACACCGAGGCTTGTGAAAATAAATCAAGCTAAACACTCTGTCTATATAAAATCCAATATGGTGTTGTTTTATATCTGGCTAGTGTAATATCACCTCACTCCTTTCTCAGTAGTAATTTATAAATGATGTAGGCAGTTGCCCACATCCCAAATCAACGTTACTGGTTTCCTGACATTTTATTTCTATTAAAAAGTATAGCTATCAAATGTGAGATTCCTAGACATAATTTTTGATTAGTTATGGGGTTATGGACCTGAGTTGTAATGTTTTTATCCATGTTCTCATGCAAACATGAACTTGGGTATATATAAAATGTAAAAAATGTCTGCAAAGTTGTGTTAAAATACATAGGTACCTGGACACAGCAGAGGATTGATGGGTGAATGCCCAGCAGACTGGTGGACCTCATTGGTCTTATTCATAGGGTAATGGTCTTTGGTTGGAGCTGTCAGGGGCCTGTCTTCATCTTAAGTATAAAACAAAAACTGTTAAGGTTTGCATGATAATGTTGGCAGCTGCCTGAGGGTGCCGCCTCCTGACCCCCCCTTCACTGCCCATTCATAGGGTCACATGCTCCATTCATTCCCCAGCTCCTCTTGTGGAACAACGCCTGTGTGTTTGCATTAAGCGTGTGTCCTCACATGGCAGGCTTATAATGCACCACACAACAGATGCAACAAATGAAAAATATTTTGCAGAAACTTTATGTCTAAAACAGTTTCTTAGTTTTACACATGCTCTAAAAACATATTTTAATTTTCATTGTGTTGTAATATATCAGTTTTAGCTTAGAATACATTGTGTGATTCTAAATAGTTGACCCTCAAATTTATTTGTATATCTTACTGCAGTATTCAGATTTTCTGAGTCCCTCATCCTTTATGTGCAGGGCAGTATTAGCATGCTCCTCTCTGCTCGGTGTCCATGGTAATCCTGGACTCAGACAGATTCAACGAGCATCTCCTCCTCCTTCCCCAAACATGTCCCTCCTTTCATCTCTGTTGCCATGGTGATGACTGAGCGGCCATGAATCGGCTGAATTGGTATAGATTTTTTTCACTCTCTCTGCCCTGAATTCAGTCCCTAAGGATAGAGTGGTTTTGTTTCTTGTGTGTGGTGATCATGGGTCTATTAGTAATATTTTTATATTGCTAGAATATAACTGCTCTTTGACCTTTGACCTTAAAACTTGCACTTTGTATGCTAATGCTAAAATGTTAGTAAAGGTTTTGTGACATTTTGCTGCTGGTAATTATTTTCATATATACATAAGACAATTCATTTTATTGTCATTTCATTTAATGGAAGCCATGTGTAAAATGTAGAAAAATGTAAAATTTAGACCTTTTCAATGATTAAATTAAATAATCAATGGTGCATTTATTTAACTACTAGAAAGTCCTTTGCAGAGAAGTAAATATCCTTTCCATAGACATAACTCATCAAACATGCAAGGAATGTATATGGTTGATGCTGAATGATGTCCTGCATGATTAACATAAGCACTGTGGACTATTTATAAGAGTATTGAATTGTTATTGCAATATTTTGTAGGAAATGTTCAATTACATATTTTCCCCCTTGCCCTAATCCCAAATAAATGGAGGACTGTGTCAGGGGTATCTGATGTAATAAAACTATAAAAATAAAAAAAATAAAAACTAAATCAATAAATAAACATGCACACTGAGCCCAGAAGGAACATTAATAGTAGGGAAACATTTCTTGTATGTTAATGTTTAAGAGCTTTTCCATTAGACTCACTCATAATATTAGGTCCTAAAATGGTCAAACTGAAGCTAATTGTTCACCATCTTGTCTTCTTCTCTGTTGGCTGTCTTCATTCAAATGGGCACTGACTGGTGTATTTAAACCAGAGCAGCACCATGACAGCTGAAAAGGCCAAATTGAACAGGACTTTCTTTATAAGGCGGGCAACCTCCGAATGGCACAAACCACATGTGAGCATGTGTTTCAGTGTTCAGTGCCCTCTAAAATAATAATATTGAGCATGGTGGACAGTGGTGTGGTGGGGTAACTAACTCACAGAGGGGAACAAGTTTGAACCTTCTGAGTGCATACATATGTCACATTTGGTTTAAGGACCAGCTTAATTGTGACAACCCTAACTAGCCAAAAGCTAAATAAAAAAACACAAGTTTCATAATGTAATGCTCTTGTTGTTCACTGATCTCAGTCTGCAAAACATGTGCATTTGTCGCATATGAGGCTGTTAGCCCTGCTTCTTCAAGGCTGTTACCAGCTCTATTTATCAAATCATCTCTGTTCTCACTGCCTGACCTTGTGTGTGGGATTTTACTTGAGTAGAGGCTAACACAGAACCTACAGAAAATGACCTGAAAATGATCTAGATCCTTATTTCCTGTTCCTGTCGTGTTTTGGCTGAACACACAATCCTCACTGCAGCTCAGACTCTCCCACTGTTCACTTTAATGAAAGTAGCAGATAGCATCAGCGTCACCTGCACAACGGAAAGCTGTAAAGACCACCTCATTTTTACAGAGCAACAGCCACTGCCCACACACTTATATCAAGTTCTGGTTTCATGGCCACAGATAGACTTGTATGAAGAGCTAATGGACCTTTTTTGTTACAAACTGGCTGTCTGTAAAATACAGGAAAAAACTGTCTCCTTTGGAACGAACCTGTCCAAATAAGTAAATGTAGTTAATATAATTTTTTTATAAGATACATTGTGTAATTATATCCATTTTATTTGGTGTCATGATATTGTTATGATATTATGAAAAATATCACACATTGAATTGTTACTAAATGGAGATTGAACTGGAGACAAATAATATTTACATACCCAGTCTGTTGTAAACACATGCACAACATGTGCTCTGCATAGGCAATATGTTGAATCATTCAAACTTTTACAGTAGCTACGTTAGGAAAATGTAAAATGATTTCACTTATATTCAGCTAGTTTTTCAGCATGTTTGGTAGATTTCATGATCCTGTCCTCTGTTTCATAGATATTGTGTTGCTGAATATCCCATTAAATCTAGTGCAATGTGGGCGCCTGCCACTTGGTTCTTGCTGTGACAGGTCAGCTGACTGACCTGTGCTTTGATTGTGATGAACTGCAGCAGGGGTTCAGATTCACCTGCAGGGAGCCTCTAATTAATGCCAGCTCCACAACCTGTTCAAAACCTGCAAAGACAGATTAGTGCCCAGTTTTTCAAAACTTGTTTGTGTTGTCTGTCTTCTGTACTTACATTACAACAAAGCAGTTACAGACTGTATATTGTGTACTGATAGTCATATAGTTGGCCAGGTTACACTGATCTCTTTAGATATTCAACAGATATACTTACTATATTAGCCTACAGTGTGTTTGCCCTTTCATCAGTATGTATTAGTTTACTGTGTCTGGTTCCTCCAAGTGCTGCATTAAATGCTTTGGTCTATTTTCTACAAATATGCTAATAAACCCATGTAGTAGCATGTCTGATTCTCTCCTCTGGAATCCCCCGAGGTCTCTTTGAAGGCGCTCCCAATCTCCTCTTTCAGCAGTACCCTCACCCTCTCCTCCCCCAAAACTCAGCTCCCAACCAGTGGATAGGAGGCAGGTTAGAGGAAGAGGGGGAAGGGCTCTCCGCTAGACTGGAACCAGCAGTGAGGCAGTTTATGTAGATTTAAAAGGCATTGATGGGACGTGGAGATGACCTCTGAGACTGCAAGGGTTTTAAATGAGACTAAATCATTTATTATTTAGAGGTAAATCTAGTTTGTGAAAGTGGAAAGAGCTGCTCTGCTGCCTGAATCTTTATAGGAAGATTTTAGTGGTCTTTTTGTGGTCTGTAATTGTGGCACCTCTGTTTGAATATCAATTGAATATCAGGTTGCATTCACATTGTTGAATTTCATGATGTCATAATTTCAGATTGAGGGGGCAGTCTGACTCTGTGGGAAATTTACTGTTTTTGCAAGAAATATTCAAACTTATGATTCACAAATGTTGAACTTTATTAACCTATTTATTTGTTTTTAGTTAGCTCTACAAATATTAGTCATGTTAATCTTATGGCTTAAATTTCTTTCAGCTAACAAGAATTGCACCTTTGAGCTCTCTGAAGCTGTTGTGGAGAAATGTAACTTTAGTTTATTTATGCTATGTCAGCTTTTGCTCATGTGAAATATGCCATGAGATATTGACCATAAACCAGGTTAACAAATCTGCAGTCTGAGAGCATATTCAACTATAGAAGACCACCTCAGTTGTAAAGAGGGGGTATTTTACTTCAATGGGGTATTAACTCCTAACTCAAAACATATTTGGATCACAATTTATGTATTCACCTTTTTTATTGTTTTGAAAATTCAGTGTACGCCAAGAAGTCACTCCCCCTTCACACTGCTATCACAACGCAATCAGTATACATCCCATCAATGAAACAACTGTACATTTGCATCAGATTTGTCAAATTGCTGTGTATGGTTTTATAACATGTTTTTATATATTTATGGAGCTGTAGTGTGGGAACATGGATGGTGTAAGACTGAGCATTGCACAGAATGTTACAATTAACTGTAAGAAAGTTTAAATAGTTCCCAGAATACAATGTTATAAAATAGTAGAATGCTAAAAAATAAATAAATAATTGCCACAGCTGCCATGGGGCAGACTGATTCAAGCAAGGCTGGGAATCTGCAACATCAGCCCCTCCAACCACCATCATCACTCAGGCACACACCACTTTTATATGAGACAATGTGGATGAAGTGATGAAGTCTTGGACACAACAAGAGTTTTTGTGACTGGCACCCCCTTGTGGCACCAAATTTTTCCCAGTGGTCTCCCATCCAAGTACTAACCAGGCCCAACCTTGCTT
This sequence comes from Boleophthalmus pectinirostris, assembly GCF_026225935.1. Taxonomy (NCBI): domain Eukaryota; kingdom Metazoa; phylum Chordata; class Actinopteri; order Gobiiformes; family Gobiidae; genus Boleophthalmus; species Boleophthalmus pectinirostris. Next base: position 22,127,595 of record NW_026571133.1, on the reverse strand, counting down.
AGCTTCTGAGATCTGATGGAATCAGACTTTGACAAGCAGGTATGGGCCACAAGAGTCTAAATTTCTGTCTTTACTTCCAGACTATCCCAGCCTTCTTGGTGACGGTGAATGAAGAGGGTGTGATCACGGCAACCCTGGAGCCATCTGATCAGCAGGAGAACATCACGTCTTATGCGGCTCAGTTCAGTGGAGAGCCACGCATCAGTGTGGTGCAATACGTGAACACCAGTGAGCCTCTGCTGTTCAACACCTCTCTCCACGGGGTCTGCTACACTGTGGGACTCCTCACTAGAAGAGGGCAGTACTGGTCTAAACCTATCAAGACCATATCTGTGCTCACAAGTAAGTAACCTCGCCACACTCTGAAAGGTTTTTAGTGGAGGGTCACCTGCTTGTCCCCTTGGAGATGTTATTGCTTTCTTTGCCTTAATTGTACCACACAGTAATCCATTATACGTATCAGTCTCTTTGGAGACAAGCAAGTATTGTTTATCAATTAAAACACATGTAATTGAAAACGGCTATAATCTTAATGCCATACTTTGGAACATTCAAGGCAAGCAGGTGGCAGGTCTTCTATCAGACTCCCTCAAAAATGAGCTGGCATACCAAGGGGAATTTTAATAATAAATTTAAAAGTTACATGGTGCACAGAAAAAAAAGCAAATCCTGTCCGCTTATGCCATTGTTTAAGTTCATATCTGTATGATTTAAATGTTGTGTTAAATGTTTTGTGTGCTTGTATTTAAAGTTGCAAATGTCTTTTTTCATCCTCAGAGCCTCTTCCTTTGCGGAGTGTACGACTATCTGATTATAAGGAGTCCCCAGAGACAGGTGTGGTGTTTCAGATTGAGCCTCCTCCCGGCAATGTTTTTAGCCGCGTCAACATCAGCTACACAGAAGGACAGGAGAGACGCTTTATGCTCTACAAAGGTTTGTTTCACCTGCTGGCTTATTTAGGCCAAATCTTGGTTATTAATATTGTTTTATATAAGAAATCCAATTTACTTTACCAAACATATTTAGCTCTTTTGATGGCTAAGTGTTTAAAGTCAGAATTTAATAGCAGCAAGCGCAATCAGAGATAGCAACCTGGACCCCCATGAGGCATCAGTGGGGACAGTTCATCACCATGGAAGGCACCTTATGATGCCATATTGAGCCCATATTACATGATCATTATATCCACAATACAATGTGTCTAGCTGTACAGTGCCCATGAACATTTGTGTGATATTGGTCACACATGAGTATGTCTGTGTTTACTTTTTCTGAGATTTTGAGACCACTCCCGTTGCTCTAGCTCGATCCTTCACGGAGTTATGACCAAAAATGCATAATTGACCTTTCAACCGTTTTCAACCTGTAACATCCAGTGTACTCCGGTTATTTGTGTGCCAACTTGCGCAATAATTGGGTGAATATTTTAGCCCGCAGATGATTCAGAAATTGCAGAAAATACCTATCCTTTATGATGGTGTGACCTTTCAATTGACCCGTGTGACTTCAAATGACCTTGGATTGTCACCAAACTTTTTTTGCGGCATCGGGCACGGGGGCTTGACCCATGTACCAAATTTGGTGACAATCGGTCCATAAATGGCAGAATTATCGTGGGTGGACACACACACAGAGACACAGAGGGTGAATACAAAACCTGGTCAACCCTTCGGGGACCAGGTAAAAATCAGCACATTCACCTATATCAGGTAGGATACCAATAATTATGATTCCCCTTTGTTTTGCAGATTTCTATAGAGGAAAGACTGTATTCAGACATTGGTTACCAGGAGTGTGTTACCGTAATATCACCTTTCAGCTGATCTCCGAGGCAACCGTGTACCAAAATACCCTGGTTGCACACAGTGACATCACTCACACCACACTACATCACAGGACAGGTTAGCAAAACACATCCTCATCCTTCGTTTATTATTAATACTTGTAAATGTCACCTATGTGGGAAGTATTCACTGCAGCGCACTAACCATTGTTATGAGCAGAATATGAAGAGGCATGTTTAAACAATGCATCAAGCTACAGGATAGTGATAATATATCCTCTGCAGTTAATTCCTACATTCATGCATCATTTGTATTCTGCATGATCAGAAATGTTGAGGGAAAATAAGACCAGACTTAGCCTAGACTTAGCCTAGACTTAGCCTAGACTTAGCCTAGACTTAGCCTAGACTTAGCCTAGACTTAGCCTAGACTTAGCCTAGACTTAGCCTAGGGCTAGAATCTGTGCTAAACTTGGTTTTAAGATGTCAAGTGTGAACACACCCTTAGACAACAATTACCTATGGTTAATTAGACCTACTGTTGTTGTGTTTTTTTTACATGTCCATAGATTTTGTCTTTAAATTAATAAAAATAAAATCATAAGATCTAAAGCTTCCCAACTCTTAAAGCTAATCAACTAACTATATCTATGTCATGTCATTTTTCCACAGTACCGTTTCCTCCTTTGAACATATCTCGTAAAATAGTCCACCTGAGCCAGGGAGCTCTGCCAAGCCTGACCCCAAAAACTGCCCTGTCTGATGGGAGCCAGCAGATCCACAGGCGCCACAGACGAGAGGTCCCAGAGGCTGAGGACCTTCACCACAATGAGAATAGTTTAAATGAACTCTTAACTGTCACCTCTGTTCCCTTCAGTTTGACTCTCAACTTCACAGAGAGTAACAATATCAGCACAACTGGAATAACTGAGGCACCTCCGACTGAAGACCCTGCATCACTGGACAAAGAGGAGGAGTTTGTCAATGCACTTGTTCCAGATTATGAGGACTCCAATGAACCAGGCTCAGCTTTGGGTCTACCCCTAGAGCCCTCTGTCATGTCCACCAAACTGCCGATCTTACCCATTCTGCTGGAGTTACGCTGGCTGCCCCCCCGACCTCCCACAGCGTATGACGGCTTTAACATCTACATTTATAGAGATGGTGAGAGACTCTGGTGTTTGTCAAAATTCATGCTATGGTGCAAATCTTCCAAAGGGTATCTAATTCCACATTTTCAATTCACACTGTAGCAGATTAATAATCTTCATAATCCTCCATTTTATTAATATTAATTTTACCTGCCCCCCCATCTGTAAAATGTATAGGACAGGCTTTGATAATTCTCTAATTTTTGCTTAAATTTGTTGGGATAATATTACAGTAAGTAGAGAGTTCTGTTTTAGAGAGTTCTATATTGATGGCATCACATCAGGGAGAATTCTGTTCAAAAGTTTGACACAATTTACACACAAGAAAAATGTGTTTCTGATACTTTGAACATGATTTTAAAATAAATAAAAGCATAAATAGAGGTTTTCTTAGTCAAATATTAATTTCTGTGTACATTAGGAGAGTGTGTAAAGCATGGTTTCTAGGTATCAGTTATTGATTCCCCAGCATGATGTCATGATTTCCAACCAGGAAGTGTCATTTGAAACCTAAAAAAGTAAAATGCTTTTTTTTAAAATCGTAACTAATGATCCTAACTTTGTTTTGTTTTAAAATTAGTACCCTAACCTGTCATAGGCACTTTAATAATATTGGCCTAAAGGGTGTTGTTTCACATGTCATCTGAAACTCAACCCTTTGCTTTTTATGCAGTTATTTCCTTCCATTCTCAGGAAACTCCACAGAAACTGCCACGGTGGATGAAAACACTCATGAGTTCTTCACTGAGCTGACGGAGCCTGGGACGTACCATGTGCAGGTGACGACACTAAGCTCCTATGGTGAATGTGAGGCCAGAGAGAGCACCACCGACACGGGCTTCACCTTCTACCTCAGTGAGTCCAGTCCTCTTTATGATTCCCTGCAGAAGTGCTGTGGGTAATAAACATAATCTCTGCCCCAGGTCCCAGTGGAGAGCTGCTGGAGGAGCTGCGAGAGCGCCCCCAGATGGTCAGTGTGCGACTCCTGGACTCGAGCACAGCCGCAGTGTCCTGGGCACCCTCCTCTGAGAACCACAATGGGAGCATGGTGTCTGTGATGTCCACCACTTGTCTGAAGCCCAGCCTAAGCCAGCGCATGGAGAACACCTACTGCAGTGAGGTACGTTCCTTCACTTTTATCACGGCAGTCGTCACAGAGCAGGTCTAGACAGGAACTTGTTTACTGTGAATATACAGCTCATGGGGGTTATTGTAAATTTAGTCAAACTGCATTCATTTATAAACAATCAAATTCATTTCATGTCACTCATTATTTATCTTTTTTTTTCTAATATAAACCATATCTTGAATTACGTTCTATCACAAACTAAGCTCTTGATTGAATCTCCTTTTTTGCCCTGTTTCAGGAGAACACGACAAGTGACATCATCACTAACCTAATGCCCGGGGCTCAGTACAGGGTGGTGGTATACCACACCAACGGGCCGCTCATCAGCCCTCCGTCTGAACCTGTCATCATTGCTATAGGTCAGAAGACACAACATTCATAAATACATACAGTATATGCTGAACACAGTTGTGTCCGTTTCAGAGCCCACGGGAGTACGTGAGTTGGCTGTTTATCCACTCAGTCCCACTGCAGTGATCCTGAGTTGGCAGCGCCCATACAATGTCGCCTTTCGGAAATATGTACTGCAGACTTTCTTCTTCAACCCAGTCACCCTGACCTCGGAGTGGACCACTTACTATGAGATTGCGGCCACTGCTTCTGTCATTGCTTCTGTGGTGTGTGTTTATGCACTGATATCTATATAGATCATTAAAATCGTAATTACAAAAATTATATATTTTATTTGCAGAGAGTGACTGATCTCCTGCCCGCTTGGTATTATAATTTTCGTGTTTCTATGGTAACGTGGGGTGACTTGCCGCTTAACTGCTGTGATAGTTCAGCTGTGAGCTTTGTTACAGGTACTTTAAGATTGAAAATTGAATGTCTACATTTCAAAATTGCATTGAAGTTTATTGTGTTCTGAGTATTACCCTTTGTCTTTCCCAGCTCCTGAAGCCCCTCACATCTCTTCAGTGGATTACTCTCATGGGGTTTTGTACATTCGCTGGACATACGGGGAGCTCTTCATTGACCTGTCCCACTCCAGGATGCTGCATTGGCAGATTGTGGCTGTTGGGAAGAAAGGTCCAGAGAGAAGCTACTCTATTGATGTAAGTCACTCATTTGGTCTGTACACTACATACACTTGACTACCTATTGTGGGAACTGTCTTGTAGCATTTAAATAGTGAGCCAGCTTTGTAGCAGCTTGTTATCTTGAGGTCAGTCTGGCTGGCTATTGATTATGTCCTCTGAGAACAGTGGATGGTCCAATTAGTGCAGAGGAATGATGCACTGTCTCCAGTGCCGGCTGGAAAAAGATTTTTCCTCCATTAAACGACCCAAGATAGTACTGTGCTGCAACTCATATGTCAGAAATAAAGTGTGTTTGGGTAAAAAACGGTTTTCAGAATTACTGTCATCTTTTGTACCTTTGTTAGGTGACTCGTAATGTCATGCGGGCCAGTCTGCCTCTGCCTCCTGGAGACATCTATAACTTGACGGTGACGGCATGCACCGAGCGCAGCAGGAACACCTCTATGCCCAACATCATCAAACTGGGTCAGCACCAACACACAACCTCAGGCCCCTGTGCCTGGGCAGAGCCAGAGCAGAGTCCACCTCTCTGGGTGTTGCATTCATGTGCAGTTTCGTTTCTGCAAAAATACAGTACAGTCACTATAAAAAGTAACAATTACATAAACCAAATCAGTCATATCTTCTTAATTATTATTTCTCTGTGATGAATTTGTATTTTTACCAATATTTAATTTATAATTGGGTAATGACAAAATGTTATTATAAAGCAACCGTTTTAAAGTTATGTCAGTAATGAAGAAACTTAAGCACATTTTCTCTTCCACCAATCTATTTTTAAGTCAAAACTGAATGAGTGTCTACTTCCTCTTGCTAGCATGAGCTTTACTCTTTAGAGGAAGTTTTGAAGGAAAGCTTACATTCTCTCCCTTTCAGAGCCGGCTCCTCCAAAGTCTTTGTACGCTGTGAATGCCACTCACTTTTCTGTGACTTTGTTGTGGACTGAGGACGGAGTTGTGGACTACTACCAAATCTACTGCAAACCTAACAAAGCGAGCAAGGATTTCAAGGTAACAAGCTCTGAATATCTCTGATAAGCTCCACTTAAGACATCAAATTATTTTATTTTTCAGACCCGTGAGCCTCAAACTGTGAACTCTCACATGGCAACAGTCTCTGGGTTAATGCCGTCCTCCACATACAACTGCACAGTCACCAGCTTCAGCTACAGCACTCCCAGCAAACCTGCCTACATTACCATCAAGACCATTGGTAGGTTTCAAACACACTTTACATATACTCACCTGAATGTAGACACTTATATATAGACTCTATTCCCTCACACCACTTCACATTAATTGCTTTCAGAGAAGTCTGTTGTTCTGTTTATATTAATGTATTTTATGTTAATTTCTCTATTGCAGCCAAAGAAATGAACCCCAGTGTGGCAGCTATTTCAGCTCTGGCTGTCCTCAGCATTCTTCTCATCAGCCTGCTCGTGCTCTTCCTCCTTGTGCTGCGCAAAAAACATCTGCACATGACAAGGTACCGACGCTTGGCCTCAATGAAGCCCCATTTTTAGACCGGACTTCCCTGCTTTTTATGCATATATGTACAATTTCTAATTTCTGTTTCAAAGTATTGTCCAAAACTAAAACGTCCCACAAGTGAAGATGCTCATGTATCCAACAGTTAACTTTCTTACAGCTATAGATAAAGAGTCATTTTCTTAATAGACATCTTTTATATTTTTTAAATGTTTATATAAATTGAATAATCAAAATAAAAGAAGCATGGCAGTTATGTATCAATCTTTATATAGCATTTTCAGTTTTCTTCCCTCACTTCCCCTATTTACTGATCTGTCATCAAATATTCGAGACTTCCCTGTTGCAGCAGTGAGTTCAAACTCCAAACTCTTGATACTGTATTTAACATGTTCTGTTTCAGGGACTGTGGAGCCGAAACCTTTGTCAATTTCCCCTCATTCGAAAGAGATGGAAAACTCCCCTATAACTGGTAGGAAAATATTGAATCTGTTTTAAATGACCTTTTTCACTTCTGCTGGCGCGTCTTTAGATGCATTGCATTAGTGTGTTATTAAAAGCATGTAGCAGCAAACACCCTTAAAGACCCAGTGATATACAGCTCAGTAAAGCCCTGTTAGCCCTGGATTTAGAGGAAGATTAGGGTCTGAGTACAGAGCTCAATGCCGACAGATTTTAGACTCTACTAATGATGCCTTCTTTATCATATCACAGGTTTATAATTTATTTTTATAGCATAGAAATGTTTATATTGTATAATTATGCTGATCATGAGTCATTTGAAAAAAAGGTTTAAAGTAAGTGATGTATTTGTGATTAATATAACAGCTGAAAGACGGTCAGTTAAGGCAGCTTCCATCTGCTCTTGTACTTTACCTCTCATCACTAAAAGCACATGTCCATCAAAGTGTCTTAATGTGACGGTGGAGTTGTGTTTCCGCTTTGACTGTGCATGTTGGCAGACCTCACCGTTTTGACAGAAATGTTCTCTCCAATGACTCAGATAAAACATGAAGCGCCTAGCAATTTATCTGAAAAATATGGTCAATTTTGAAACATGGTTATTAAATGTGCGGTTGTTGGATATGAAGCAAATATCCAATCCCATATTCAATAATATTCAAACACAATTTTAACATATCAAATCAGTGTGTGGAATGGTCTGATTAAACACAACTGAAAATATCTGATTCATTGGAGACCTGACCAATCAGCACACATGTTAGGGGTCATCTGTGGGGTCAGCAAATTGATCTCACTCTATCTGAGGTCACCTACCAGTGACTAGGGCCTCAGAGATGGCTGTTTCATTGTGGGGTGGGTGAGGGGGGGACCCTGTGATGTGATTTCTATGTCAGGCTGGGGATTGTAAATGGGACAGAATGGCCATTGATGTCTGGCAGAAACAGATTCCTGTTGTCCAACCCTAGGACAAGGGAGGACTTTCTGAAAGGCAGTGTAATGCATTGTAACTTTGTGTTCAGCACTAATGTGAAGCTCTTGCCTCTTTACTAATGGAGCACCATGTTCTGTCCCCAACCTGTCGCCCCCTGGTGTTTGTTTCCCTCTATTTTTTGTGATTTTTTTTATTTATTTTTTTATATTTGAACCCCCTTCAGGCGAAGAAGCCTCTTTGCCTTCCTTACCCTTCTGCCATCCTGCCTTTGGACTGACTATCTTTTGGCTTTTTATATTAATCCTTGGTAAGTAAGCAACTACTGGCCAAAACACTGCACTTCAGGGGCATGTCGTAGCAGAGCCACAGCCCACAGAATTGAGACACTGAATAAGTCTGGTGTTTTTCCTGTATGTTTCTCCTCTACCCAATATACACATGACAATTTATTGACATTGACTATATACATTTAATTTTGTCTTCTTAAAATTGGGTAGGTAGGTAATTGATTTGTTTCCATTGTTACCAATTTTCCAAAATCGGTGCAGAGGTAATGGAATGCTGGCTCTGGGATTTCTGGTTGTCTGTCATTTAATTTGCATCAAATAATTTATACAACTTTTTAAAAATTTAAATCCCTTAGTACACTGAAATTTGTTGTCATTCAGGTTTTGGAAGTCATTGATGGGAAACGAAAAAGACTAACACCAGACTTTCATCATTTTAATTACTAATTTTACTTGTTTTTATGTTTCACATTGTACCACTTTGCTGTGTCTGTCTGACTGCTACATGTATGTCCACTAACTTGTTGTATATAGCATGATGCTAAGTCCTAACCCTGATTGCTGCATGCTGTCTCTTTGCCTAAACACAAAATAACAGAGCTTCAGAACTGTGGTTATTCTAGTTTATTTACTTGTGCATGTTTCTGATTAATTCCTTGATAAATAAAGCTTAGACCTTGTAACAAGTTCACAGTGAGCACACATTTATTCAGATCAATCAGTTCTTACTATTTATATAGGCTACTGTTTATTCAGTTGCATGCCTATCACTGCATGGTACACATGTATGGGGCTGGCATTGTCTGTAGCACAAACACAACAATAGTAAAACATTGAATAACACTCGATATTTTAAAAGCATTGTCTAACAAACATGTTACACAAGAATACATACCGTACATGATCTTATGTTACAACTGACATTGTTTAAAGGTGATGTTGCTTTGTTGAAGCTAAAATAAATCATGTGCACATTTTACATATATAAGACACTGTATATTATCAGTCGACATACGAATTTTACTGTAGCAACTACGGCCAACATAAGGACTTTATTCTATATTTTATAGGAGCAAGACAGCTCTAAAGAAACGGAAGTTAACAAGGTAACACCACTAAAACTGTCTTAATGTTGTGCTTCTATTTGTGCTTTTTGTTTTTTATTTTTGCATTCACTGCGTTTAATGTCCGCTGTTTCACTAAAAACTGCCTTTGAAAAGAAACATTCATAATGAATTAACTGAACCAAACCAGCTGAATTACTATACACTTAGAGTGACTCAGACAGTTACACTTTCTGAAGGGCTTGTCCAAATCTACTATCGTAACGCCGTTAGGGGCTCAATTTTATTTCTGTATTTTGGGTCCAGCTTTATTGTATATGATGAATGCACAATTACTACTGTTTTGCACATTGATGTTTGAATATACAAAACATTGTTTTCTCAATTACATTGGAACATGCTTATGTGTTCACAGCCCTGTGCAGCTGGATGACTTTGATGCCTATTTCAAAGACATGTGTAAAGACTCTGCCTACAAGTTCTCTTTGCAGTTTGAGGTATGGTTGTTCAGACAGGTAGCCATCAGGTTATTTGACTTGATTTTGAATGGTCAGTGGTGATTAGTCACTGTGTTGTAGGAACTCAAAAGTGTTGGATTGGACCTTACCCATGATGCCGCTGATTTGCCTGTTAACAGGCCAAAGAACCGCTACACCAACATCCTCCCCTGTAAGATAAAGTGATGTAGCACTTCATTGGCAATAACTTCATCTCAGTTTAATTTCAATTGAGCTCACTTACTGTATTTTTTTTTTCTGCAGATGATTTTAGTCGAGTGAAGCTGATCTCCATGCACAACGATGAAGGTTCAGACTACATAAATGCCAATTACATCCCTGTGAGTTTGCAAATTTTGGTCCTACAATGTATTTAATTCAGTTGTCATGTCAACTGTTTTCCATGTCTCACATTACAGAATTTAAAGCTGTGGTTATAAGTGGTACTATTGTTTATTTTTTTGTAATCCAGGGTTACAAACATGGGAAGGAATACATTGCCACACAGGGTCCATTACCGGAGACCAGAAATGATTTTTGGAAGATGGTCCTGCAGCAGAAATCTCCAATCATAGTCATGCTCACACAGTGCAATGAGAGGCGTAGGGTATGCGTGGTATTTTTAGTCTAAAACTAAGGGCGGTGCAATAAACAGAGATGGTAGACTGAATATTTAGAGATTTCTTTTTTGTGTTTCAGGTTAAATGTGACCACTACTGGCCTTTCACAGATGAACCAGTCATGTATGGAGAAATCAGTGTGGAGATGCTCTCTGAAACTGAGTCGCCTGAGTGGACCATCAGGAAGTTCAGACTGGGATATGTGAGCATCGTTTAAAATGTGATATTTTGATGTATTTACCACTGAGAGGAACTCATGAACACTCTTTGTATCTTCTGCCCCCTGTAGGCAGATGAGAGTCTTGACGTGCTTCATCTGAATTACACGTCGTGGCCAGATCACGGCGTCCCAACAGTTAATGCTATTGAGAGCATCCTGCAGTTTGTCCACATTGTCCGTCAGCAGGCCAACAGGACCAAAGACCCCATTGTTGTCCATTGCAGGTAATAGCTGTATTTTTGACGTTTTAAAAGCAAAATACAGTGGTAATGTAATTTGTTTGTGGTCAGTCAACATCACTTACCTCTAAGCAGGAAATACTGTTCAGTCAGATAATGTAATCCATTAAACATGAGTGTCCCATAAATCATAATTAATAAACCTAAGTAATTGGTTGAGAGCTCTCTGTCTGAAGTGTGTCTGCTGTCTGCTCTTGTGTTTAGTGCTGGAGTCGGAAGGACTGGAACATTTATCGCACTGGACCGCCTGATGCAGCATATCCGCGAGCACGAGTTTGTGGACATCCTGGGGATGGTCTCTGACATGAGATCACACCGCTTGTCCATGGTGCAGACTGAAGTAAGGGCTCAAATACGGCAGCTGAATCATAACATGATGTAACCTGGGGGATATTCCATCAAAGTGGCTTGAAGGGACAGTCCGGAATTTTGGATATCGGACCTCATTTCCTAGTGAGCCAGAGTGTTAGAGACGTGTGGAGACACTTTTTAAAATATTCCATCCAGTCCTTGTATTTGCAGAGGTCGCTGATGTTAGGCTAGCGCGTGTCAATGGCCATAGTTAGCCTGCCACTAAAAACAGCCTTACCCACTCCACAAAACACCCAGAGCAAAACTATTATAACACCAGACTGTCAATGTAAATGTCTGTGTTGATAGAATAATGTTTGAAATAAAACTAACCTTGCATCACATGAATCGTCACATGTTGAGGGACTATTTCAGCAGCAGCGGAATTTTACTTTGCCAGTAAGATAGGTTCTAGGTGATATCAGTTCGCTCCTGCCAAGCTTTTTATCAAGAAGTACAATTCACTGCTGCTGCTCAGACATAAATCCTTCAAATGCAAGGTTGGTTTTACTTCTAAAATTATTCTATTGACACAGACATTTACATCGACAGTCTGGTGTAATAACAGATTTGCTTCGGGTGTTTTGTGGAGTGGGTAAAACTGTTTTTAGTGGCAGGCTAACTATGGCCATTGACATGCACTAGCCTAGCACCAGTGACCTCTGCAAATACAAGAACTGGATGGAATATTTAAAAAAGTGTCTCCACACATCTCCAACACTCTGGCTAACTAGGCAATGAGGTCCTATGTCAAAAATTCTGGTTTGTCCCTTTAACAAATCCAGGCTTAACCTGAAATCCTGAGCTGAACCGAGCTCCATCTTTCACTTAAGCCTCAAGTCGTTGCGTGACGGAAATCAGCTTGGGTCTAACCAAAGCTAATTCAGGCCTGAAGTTTAAGCTGTGCTTTCTGCACACTCTTGGTGACTCTGGGAAGGCCAGAGCAATGGAGTAACAACATCACGCAAAATGGGCCAAAAATGTGAATGTTTTTTTATGATCTGACTAAATGAGAGAGGAGCCACACAATGTACCGCAGAGTTTGATTTGGGCCACGGAACTTTTCCGATCATTATGATCTGAGGAGCAAGAGGAAAGACACGGTGACTCCTCCTCTCCTGTTCACCCCCCCCTCCTCTCCTGGTCACTCCACAGGAGAGAGGAGGCTGGCTGCAGAGTGTGGACTCTGGAGCCTGGAGAATAAAGTTGCCTGACCCCTTCCTGATGCGTGGTAGTACGTGTGGAGCTTAAGTTCTGCTGTGTGTAAAAGTGAAGCTGTAACGGACCTCTTCACGTGTAGCCTAACAAGAAACGATAAAATCCGCGCAAAGCTGTTTGCAGTTTGACAGGGAGAGAGAGACAGATGTGATGAAGGAGTACATAGCCAGAACCCACTGAAAACCAGTTCATCCTCAGAGTCTAAACCAGCGTTTGTCTGCTCATACAAGATGCACTGCCCGTCACAACAGCCACATGTGCAAGATCATTTGAATGAAATAATGGCCATAAGATTTTATATGGTATGTGCCTTTTTGATGAGTGCAGTGTCCACACACAGGAGCATATGGACTGTAAAATTCTCAAGCGACACATGACTATAAAACTCACTTTTTCAACTGTATCAGACAGTGGCAAATGTTCTGACACGTGTGTGTGTGTGCGTGCATGTGCTGAAACGTTTGACTTAACTGTTTTTTTAGAATGGTAGTTAGTTAGCCTGGTCATGACCAGATTTGTTTCCAGGTGCTTGTTACCTCGGCAACTCAGTGCCACTTGTGGTTAGTCACCTCGGTGGAACGGAAATGAGGCTTTGATAAACTGGACTGGCCAAAAAAGCCAGGCTTTTGGTTCGTGGAATACCCCTCTGAGTGAGAAGTTTGACCAAGATTTATATTGGTTTAATCTTGTCTTATAGGAGCAGTATGTGTTCATCCATCAGTGCGTTTTGCTAATGTGGCAGAAAAAGAAACAGTCCATCACTTCTGACGTTATCTATGAGAACGCAAGCAAGACATAATGATGGCCTCTCACACATGTAAGTAAAACATTGCACTATATAATTTGTTTTTATTTACAACCATAAAGGACATTGTTTGTGGTGCATGAGCATGTGTACAAATGAGGTGGAAAAGCGCTAAATGTTTGCCATTTACTATATAATCAAACTTTATTAAAAATACTGACAGGTAACATAATAAACATTCCTCTTAATGTGTAGATGAGGTCCAAAAACCTTGACCCATTTTTCACTGAACCCACTCTGAATCCTTCTTGGTGTCTGCTCCATATCACTGCTTAGGTCATCGACTCTTGGGCTAAAAGTCAAAGTTATAATTGATTGGAACATCATAATCGGTTTACTTTAAAATAAAAAAATATCCTACTTTAAATATAATCATTGTCTTCTACTAGGCATCGAATGATATTGAAATTTGGTGTCATGATTATTATGGCCAAAATAACTGTGATTATTTAGTTACTAACAGTTTAAACATATTATGGATATGAATAATTATTATTTTAATGTTATGACTCTAGCAGAAATCAGGAGGATAAGTAGAATTTTCAGCACATTTTGGTGATAAAATGGTTATCTTTGTTGCTGATTTATCTAAATTATATAAAATGCCCCATGAACGATTATTGCCTACCATTTTTATCTTATTTTGTCCCATCTTTATCCTCTTAAGATTTTTTTTGTAGTATTAGTCCTTGTTATGGACTTGCTCTAGATTACCAAAGCACATTCCGAGTTCATGAATTTTGTTCACGGACAATGGCAACGTTTTTTTCTAATTGTGATTGTTCTTTGTAACTTTAAATTATTAGACCAACTTTTCATGATGCTCTTTTTGTTTTTGTCTATCTTATAGGTTGCCCAACTTCCTGTGCTTCAGGCATCCATTCTGTGCAGAAGAAGAATTGCTTCATAAAAAACAAAACAGCAGAAAATTCCAGAAATGTATTTAAAATCTGTTTTATGTTGAATTGATGTTACCGCATGGATATGGAGCTTTGCCTTATGAAGCCTTCACTGATCGCCCAACATGTTGAACACCAGCCCCTCTCAACTGTGGCACAGCTCTGGGTGTCTCCTCCGTCTGTACTCGTTCAGAAAACTTGAAGTGACAAACATTTGGAGAAGAGTCAGCTTTCTGCTTTTCTTGGGGGTTTTTTTGTTTTTTTTGTTGTTTGTTTTTTATCTCAGGAGACGTTGGAAAACCAGCTAGCACACTGGCCCGTCAAGCATCAACTCTACCCTCTTTTTTGACTTCTGCTTATCTGGTACAGACACCATGCAGCATTCCCAACACGGTGGCCAATATGCTACACTGCCACCCTATAAGGGACTTAAATGCCAACTATAGTGTTCAGAACTTGCTATTGAACTGCCACAACTGCTGCAATGGTAAAATCCAGCAAACAAGTGTTCAGTGAAGAACCACACTGTCCAGAGCACAATAATTGTGGCACCTTTTAGTTTAACACAAAGCAAGATTTGGTTGACAACGACAGATGTTTGGTTTGTCAAAATGCTGCTTTTTCATTTTTTCATTCTACTTCAAAGTCTGAATGTTTGCTTGGTCTGCACAAGGAAGCTGAGACAATAGACTGAAACTGAGCATGTGCTGTTATAGGCCAGTGTAGACCATAGATACTTTAAGGTAGTTTCACTGAGCAGAAGAGACTGTCTGATTTTCAGACTGAAGAAGGGAAAAGTTTGTGCTGCTGTTATGACTGTCAAATGCTGCACAAACATTTGTTTGGAAAAGAAAGAATACTTCAATTTCAAAAGAGAAATTGATAAATCTACCACTGAAGGACTGAACATAGACTGAGGTGTATCAAAAAAGGCTGGGCAATTCCCCTATTAACAGTAAATATTCAGGACTCTCAAATATTCTCTGCTTTTGTTACAGAACCACAGTTAGTCAAAGGTTGTAATGGGCTTACTATTGCACTTTACATCACATCAAACGAATGTAAACAAATATGGAAATTAAATAACATTCATCAATTGGATATTCATTAAACATGATAATTGGTACAACCTGCAAAACGGTTAGAAAAAACATAGTAGTGCCTCAAAGTAATTCAAGTAAATAAATAGGATGTAAATTTGATGTTTAAATATTGATTTTATTTCGAGAAAGCTTATATGATGTGCCTCTAATATTTATGAAAGAAAAAAGTCAAGTGGCTAAAATACATTTGAGGTTGTGTAAGAAAAGCAGTGGATTTTGAAAGAAATGCTGTAACCCTTTGTGTATTGATGGCGCCACCTGTGGATAAATAGCAGTACTGCATCTGATTGGCATGGGTCTGGCTTATATCCGTCTTGAACTCCACTGCAAAGTCAGTGGCTCATGGACAATTTCTTGTATTCTTTTTTATCACTACTCCAGGTTTCATGTGCAACAATCGAATGTCAGTGAGCAGACAGTAGTTGACCTGATTAAAGGTTACAGGATGTAGCATTACAGAGTGTCCTCCATAAACAAGCTGATTTTTATTACTGCTTTTAGCTTTTTTAAATGTGCCAATGCAATGCCCTTATTTTTACCAGAGTCATGTCAAAACCCAACTCAGACCCATATATGGTGTATACTTGAATTTTGTTTGGAATTATATTTTAACATTTATTTTCTGATTAGATATCTGATTAGATTATATCTGGTTCAATTTGTGGGGCCAAAATGTATCAAAATGTAAAACTTTTTTTTTTCTTTTTACCATTCCAGTATTTTATCATCCAGCAAGGTTAATTTGCGTCTTAAAAGCTGTTGTTTGTCAGTGTTCACATGATGTGGCCTTTGTTCCCTTTGGTTGAATCACCTTTCACTTTGAAATATCACATGTACTGTACATATACTGCTATTCTACTACTATTCAGTTTCTACTGATCATTGCGTATCATCCTTCAGTAATTCTTGTGGAATGACTTGCTTTTAGATATTTTTATTTGTTGTGTATGTGAATCATTACCTGAGCCAAGCTTTTGGTTATTTTGACTCTGGTGTTACTGGACTTATCTGTAGATGAAGAAATGCACTTTGTTACAACTGTTGACGAAACACAAGCTGACAAAAATTGACAGATCTAAAATATTAGCACTGCACATTCGTTACATTACTTTGTCTTGCTTCATGTGTGTCAGTCAAACATGTCCGTCTTATTGGTGCCATTCTTGTGCATTTTTGTGTCACTTAAAACTCGACGGATGATCTGGACTTATTGTCGCAAAGTTTAGATGTGCGTGTGTGTGTGTGTGTTTAACTAAATAAAATGTTGCAATTACTTTGAACGAACTAGTCATGTCTTTTGAACATTCACATTACATCATATTTAGCCTAACAAGGTTATGACAAGGGTGAGGAAAGCAGAGACAGATTTTAGGGTGCATTATACATTACAACAAAGACATTTAAGATCACTGGGCTGCGTGGAAGAGGGCGTTTTATTTAACGCATTTTACACAAATGACAGCAGAGGGCGCAAAGATCCTTATTCATTCACTGAGAGAAGCGGTCCCCCAATAGAAATAAGACTTGTCACAATTTTTGTATATTATATTATTTTGAATTTATCAGTGTAGAATATCTAATTTAGACTGTATATATTATAATGGAATGGGACAAATCTATTTCTTAGTCCGATTAAAGTAATAAATGTATTTATTATGATTAATTTATTGTTTATTTGAATAGGGACAAATACAACAAACAGACAACAATTCAGTTCCCAAATGTAATTTTGAACTGTTCACTAAAAAGCAATGTGATGTTTAAAAAAAA
Source organism: Boleophthalmus pectinirostris (assembly GCF_026225935.1). Lineage (NCBI taxonomy): Eukaryota > Metazoa > Chordata > Actinopteri > Gobiiformes > Gobiidae > Boleophthalmus > Boleophthalmus pectinirostris. Next base: position 22,110,536 of record NW_026571133.1, on the reverse strand, counting down.
ACTAACAAAACTATAAATACAGTGGATTTGTCAAAATATAGCACATATACAAACTCACGCACTCACATTTCACTCTCTCTCCGTCTGTCTCTCTTT
>NW_026571133.1:22042940-22107940 GCF_026225935.1 Boleophthalmus pectinirostris | reverse complement strand
GGAGTGTGATGAGCTGCTACAGAAAATATTACAAAAACACATCCTGAAAAACACTACATTTCCAATATTACTTAAAACAGCAGCAATAGATAAACTAATAACTTAATCTGCCATTTATCTAATATTAGTCATGGGAGTTACTTGTTCTACCCCGTGGAGCTCAAATCTTATCTTATTACAAAATTATATATCTATATCTATCTAAAATCTAGAGACCGACAGAGACAGAAAGAGCATATATATAGCATACAGAAAAGGTGCAGAAATATTGAGGCCAAAAACAGTAAATCGATATCGATAGTTTGTAGTGACAAAATGAATTTCTTTCAGGATAAATAAAGTATCTATCTGTATGGCGGTATGTGCAGAAGTTACCGTGGTGACACAATGCAGAAATTAGCAAACACTGCCCAAAAAAATTTTAAGATTTAAGATTGTCTGAAAACTCAAGAAAAAATACAAAATGGATTTAAAGAGCACATGTTTTAGGATCCTGTGATTAATATGAATGTGGTCAGATTGTGTTAAAAAAAAGATCAGTCTAAGCCTGAGACAGAGCAGTGTCTATGTTTAGCACCACAGCCCCAGGGAATGTTGATGACATCCTATCATTAGTGATTATTATGACAGACCTATGTTGAAATTTTTACAAGCTGTTTTGGTAGAAAAAATTACTTTTTGGCTTGGACTGCAGGCTTCTCGCTGGTGTTTCCTGTTGATGACACAGTGATGTAACCAAACCTGCCAGGTGTGACTCTGGTGCCTGTGCTGTTATGGAAACAAGAGGTGACACCAGTTTAAACAATTGCAAGGGTCACATTCTGGGAAAAGTGTCACATCATCATTGGATTGTATTTTGTGAAGTGTGAAGTCTATCAGTGAGTTTCAGTCTTGTTAGTATGACTGATCTTTTTTTTTTTTTTTTAATGATATCTGCTTCTTTAATCAATAGTGTTTCTATGATAGGGTCAAAGTTCAGTGGGAGATGGTAAACACTGACTTAATTAAATTATCTTTGGGGGTTTTGATACAGTTGAATTTAGCATCACATTTTCATAGTTAATGCTATTAAAGTTGCATTTAACTTCTGGTGGAGGTTACACTACATGATGTTGCTTTGCCTAGAATATATTCACAGGATTGCAGCCAGACAAGCAGCTAATGTCACCAGGTCAAGTTACAGGTCAGATCTGTGGAGAGGGGTCAGTACTCACAGTAAGAATTTATGGGTTTTTTTATGCATTTTTGACAATAAATCGAGCACAAGCATCTCCATGAGAGAAGCAGGTAGCAGCCCTGCAATCAGAAAAATTACGCAGTGCATCATTTTAAAGAAAAAAAACATTACAGCTCAATGTGTTGCTGAACAATTGAAAGTGAATAGAAAGTCTAAGACATGACATAACAAGGTGCAGATGGAGTTGTAAAGTTCAATCTATAAATCCTGTTAGTGTTTTCCTCACTGCCACCTGTCAATCTCTGGGGCCCCACCCGGGGGCTTCTGTCAGCCTCTGAGGCCCCGCCCACTGCTCTAAATGACTCATTAATTAGTCCTGTAAGCTTGTCAGCCCTGGAAAACATGCAGCCGCAAATCCAGGAGCTGCAGTAATCTTCCAGACATGAAGCCCAGACTGTACCTGTGAGCACAGCAGAGGGGTAACCAGGTAGGTCTTAATGTGCATCATGTTTTAGCAGCTAGACAGTGACTGTTCAATTAATACTTATTTGGTCTATTGTTATTTAGGCATGGGATTAGTCAAATCAACCAAAAAAATGCAGAATTAAAAATATTGGGAAGTACTATGATGACTGCAGTGCATACAGCAAGGTTTTCCAGTACTTCATACCTCAAGAAGTTTGCGTATTATTTCAGTGTTAAATTTGTTGAAAGTACAAACTACAGCTCAGACATGTGATGTTAGATCCAGATTAGAATACCTGTTGATCATTAGCAAAGATGGGTACTTTGTAAATATGTATTTTTTTTTGTAAAAGAGTAATGGTGGTCTATAGTGTCTCTCAGCACAGTTGTGAGGGGACACAGACACAGGTTGGTGGTCCGCAGTATTTCCTCAGCCCTTCACATATACAGAGCACGTGCTCCTGTTGTATGTAGGTTAGTGTCCATGTCCTGGATCCTGTGGGAATCACAGAGGAGAGGGCTGATCACAGATGAATCAATCCAAACCCAGTGTTCTCATTGTGCAGCCTGATTAGAGTTGCTGTGACCTGAGGTCGCTCAATCATCATCAGCACAAATGTCCATAGTGACCCGCTCCTCTCCCCTGCCTGCGGATTAGCCTTCTCTTAGATATGGGATGGTTAAGGCACACAAATCATACGTCATACATTTAGTCACCTTCCTGGAAAAAAACAACTTGTAATGGGAAGTCATCTGGATGCCTTGACCTTGGTATTTTATTTAATTTTTTTGCAAATCTAAAATAGTGCATAGTGCAAATATACTTATATAATTTGAGACAGTGTGTGAAGTAACAACAGTGACAACAGTACCAGTCCTAAATGAGAGGAGAGATTATGTGCGTTGGCAGCATGGATGTAAATCTTCTTACAAATCCTCTTTACTTTCTTCAGCGAGACACAGAAGCCACTGTCTTTGTTTGACACTGTCTGCACCAGCTTTTTCACAGTGCATTATTAGAATGGAACTGCGGGTGGTAAAAATGACAGAGCAGTTCCTCTTTGGTGAGTTAACAACAGTGTATTTGGACATGGGTTAATATTTAAACAGTACTGAGCTTGATAAAACATTAATGCTCTTTTTCATAACAGAGACAGGAAATAATGAATTTATATGATTTCTGCTGTTCTGATGCTTTTTCAATTTTGTTATGTAACTATATTGATGGATTTTTTTTTAGAAGTCGCTCTGTGGCATAGTTTGCTGTTTGTTTGAGATGTCAGATTCAAAACTAGTATGAAAAACATGTCCCCTGTTAGCAGCTAGCTCACTGTATGTGATTGGAGGCTTGTGCTGACGTGGAAATGCTTTACTGCCCCTCGATTGTGGGGTGCACAGGCAGCCGCATGCCATGTGTTGTTGTCATGGCAACCCAATTCATTCTAGGCATAATATACTGTATCAATATCAATAATGATTATTGAGCAGATTTGTCAGAAAGGTCTTCAGTCTCCACAGTCAGTCACAGGCCATGTTTGGATATTGGATACATCTCTGCTGCCATCTCAAAGCATATGAGCTTATAAATGTGTCTTTAACTATGGCATTAGGTCCCCCGATGCTAGAGCCACAGTATATTGGACAATCATCTCAGAAAATATTTGTAAGTCTTTAAGCCTAACCATGGACTATATCAGGCCAAAGCAAGAAGGATCACGATATACTTTTTAGATATTATGACAGGCAAGTAGTGATGATCCAGTGTGGATTTTTTGAGCGATATGTCTAACTGTGAATAAATTAACTGTCAGCTTTTGTCAAACATACAGCCGCATCTGATGCACTGAGGACAAACTGAGAACATAGAGATGGCGGATGTGCAGGAAAGTACTGGTGCAAAATTTGGCTACATTTTCAATGGCTTATACACTCAAAAGTACAAATAACAGGTTGATATTGGCAACCGAAGTATAGTATAATATAACTGTGGTGATGTCTTATGACATTGACTGTCTCTTGGGGACAAACTATAATGTAAGTATAATGTAAGTATGAAGAATGCCTCTGTCAAACTCCTCATGAAGCAGCAGTAGATGTCTACTCTGTGATGGCCAGTGTCAATTCACCATCATGTGAGGAGCACTTGTAAAGAACATACAATAGTGTGGTGTCCAACAGCTGTTTGGCCCCGATAAGTTTGTCTGACATTTAGTGCTTCGCTCTGTCACCGAAATTACACTCACTTTAAAGAGCCTGGGCAAACCTTTCTCACAGATAAAGTCATCAAATCGGAGCATCTGAAGAATACCTGAAGAATAGTTGATGCAGGTCATTTTCGTTATCACAGACTTGAAGTGTTGTATTTAACAATGGTATTTTACTGTAGTATTGTTCGTGCCCGTTGCCATGGCTACAGAGTCGGACGTGAGAGAGTCCCCGGTGAATAAAACATAAGGGAGCGAGGAGTCCTGGGAAAAGCAATCACACACAGTCTTCCTGTACATGCTGCAACTCTGTGTCCTTATTCAGCAAACACAACCCCACTGACTTTTGATCCTGACTATTCACATGTGACTGAAGAGACGTCCAGAGAACAGTTTATTTAATGGTGCAAAGGTTTAATTTAGAAACATTCATTATGTTGTTTTTTGTGTCTGCTAGTGGTAAAGAATTTTGTCTTAATAATCAGACAACCTGTAATTATAATCTTGGAACATTGGTATAGAAGTGTATATATAGTTCAATATTTTTATATATAATTAATATATGTAATGACAACCTCAAGTTTGTGCTTCCGAAGTTTGTTTTTCCAAGTATATAGGAATAAATACAGTATGGCTCATCTATGAAAACATGAATCCAGTTTTGTATATATAGTGTATTGATTGGCCCTAATTTGCTGTCCACTATTGTTTCAGCTGACTGTCACTGAGGCAGGATGAACGGCTATGACACCCCGACCTCCAATGTCTTTGGTTCCTACAGCTCCCAAATCAAGTAAGACTTTACTCATGGGGGTCACATGCTCAGATTGTTTTGTTTATTAGCAACAAGTGGGTCACCGCGGTTCAGGGCTTGAGTAGTAAAATCGTTTGATGCTCTCGGCAGCATTAAGCAGTCCCATTAAATATTGATGCGGTCAGCAGTTAGAATCAAGCCAATGTGTGAAAATATCATGTTTCACAGACACTCAAGCTGCTCTCAGCCATCCTGTTTCCAGAAGACCTCAAAAGGCAAAAGTGACCTCCTCACTGTGACTCTTACAGGCCAAAAATAATTAGAGATGATAATAAAGTTTTGTTTTTTTATAAATACGAGTCTGTTTGTATCGTTTTGTAGTCATTCAACAATCAAGACTAACTACAGATGAAAAATGGCCCCCTTGGCTCGTTCTGGCATATTTACAAAATTGTTAATTAATGTCTCTGAAATATAAAATGTGAAACATGAAAAAACACACTTTTTAGATACAAATGTAAATTGATATAAATGAATCTTATCAAATATCATCATACATTATGCATTTTTACCTTTACAGTCGCAGTACAGCAGCATTCAACGTCTATCTTGAGTTGCATTAAACAAGAAAACTTAAAATCACTTTTTAGCTTCAACCTTGTCTGATGTTTATTTTCTGTTACAGTGGCCATGGCTCATCTCCAGAGCCTTCAAAGTCTAAAGCCAAGTCCAGTGCCAAAGCTCTTTATGGTAAGATTGTCCTCTATTTTGGCCCACATTTGGAACACCCTTACATTGTGTTTGCCCACAGAGTTACACTGGCGTTTCTACTGCCAGGCAGCCCTGTGCATGTTTACACATTCTTTTTCTTACATTTACAGGAAGAGAAGAAATGTATTTCCTTCGCTCATCTGCCAAAAACAAAAAGCGAAGTCAAAGTGAGCAGAGTTAACCGTGTGATTTGTTTGTGCTTTTGCACGGATTTATGGTGGTGTTTAGGCTTTGAAAAATATAAGAAATTAAATGTATGATTGTAGAGGTGATGCTGATTTTCTTTTGGTGTGTTTTATTGCCGTGTGAATTTCTTGGAAACACCATACCCAACTTATGTTTGCTTTTGAACTACAACTATGCCTTTTTTTTTTTTCCAGAACAAAGAAAACACTACACAAAAAATAGCATCAACAGCCTGACGGACACTTCACAGTATCATGTGGAGGTAAGGCATGACTCAATAAAACAATCTTAATAGCTTCTGCTGCATTTGTTGATGTATCTTGTTGTGAATGCTCCCTCCTCAGCACCTGACCACATTTGTTCTGGACCGTAAAGATGGGATGATCACTGTGGACGATGGGATTAGGCGCCTGCGCCTGCTTGATGCCAAAGGCAAAGTGTGGACTCAGGAGATGCTGCTGCAGGTGGAGGACAAGGCCGTGAGCCTCATAGACCTGGAGACCAAGGTCAGAGTGGCTCTATTTTACTAGACTTGTTATGGTAACAAATTTTGGAGTACAATACCTAGTTGAAGAAAATATAGAGAAGTGATAATATTGAAACCACTTTAGGCCACTGACATAATGATGATAAATCAGGATTATCCTCAAAAGTTTTCTGAATGCATAATATGGCTGAATAACACAAACTGCAATGAATAAATAGCAGAATGAAATACTGTAGTAGTTATTTTATTTCTATAATGACACTACATGAATAGGAGTTATTAATAACAGAAAAAATCCCTATTAGTACAAAAAAGTACCACAATAAAGGTTGACCACTAAAATATATTGTTCCATTTGTCATGTATTGAATGATAAGCCGATATAGTAATTATCATGACGGCCCTCTATTTACATTCAAAACAATTCAGTTTAAAGTGCATGTGCTGGTTAGACTACACATTTATTTAAACGTACACCATGTAACTTTTCTGGTGGTCCGCAACTTCTGTGGCGACAAGAAGGTGAGGCAAGGCCATGTTACAGGTACGATCTGTATAGAGAGGACCCAGATTTTATTACAAAACTTGAGTTTTGGTAAAGTTTTGTAATTTTACTTATGTCAACTTTTACTGCACATTGGCAGCAGATGTAACAGAGTAGACATAACTCCATAACTTCTACCCACCACACTGTACACAAGAGCCAAAGATAAAGCTAATTTATACAAGGTAATGTTTTGGAACCGATCCCACCAAACTCAGCAATTAATAATAATAATAATAATAATAACAACAATAATGATAATCATCATCATCATCATCATCATCATCATCATCATCATCATATGCACTTCTTCAAACTTCTCCTGATATTATGTATGAATAGGAGGTTTAGAGGATGATTTATTTTTCAGAATGAGCTGGAAAACTTCCCCATTGGGACGATACAGCACTGTCAGGCTGTAATCAACGCCTGCAGTTATGACTCCATCCTGGCGTTGGTTTGTAAAGAGTCGGGGCAGATCAAACCTGACCTGCACCTTTTCCAGTGCGATGACATCAAGGTAACGAGTATCATTTAGACAAATCTAAACTTAAAGTGCATAGAGTTTGATGGTGTTTCCTTTAGGCAAACCTGATCCATGCAGATATTGAGAGTGCCATCAGTGATGCCAAAGGTGGAAAAGTAAAGAGGAGGCCAGAGACGCTAAAGTGAGTCCTCTTATGTATTTCCATTATTTTAATTTTTCTCTGGAGTGCTTGATATTGGGTGTCTGCATATATCAGAGGCTCTGTAGTTAATGTTGAATAATGTGCCTGTAGAATGATCCTAAAAAGTGATGGGATCATCCCCCCACCTCCTGCTGCCCCTGCCCCCGAGCCCCCTGCTACTGACACTCAGGTGGATGTGAAGAGTCGTGTGGCAGCCTGGTCTGCGTGGACCAGTGAGCAGCAAGACTGTGAGTAGTCATTGCTCACACTTGTTTTAATCTGTTTGGTCTGTATAACAATTGATTTAGCAAAAGCTGAGTGATTATAGCATTAGCCCATCTGAACTTTGACCTGTGCCTACGTCGTTGTGTCCTTGGACAAGACACTTTGCATTGCTTAGGTATGAATGTGATGTGTAAGTGAGGTAAGTGGAGGTTCAATGGTGCTGATGCAGTTGATGAATACTAATACTCATGGTAGCACTTTAATTACAGTTACATGAAAAGATCAGATTTAGTATGCTTTACATGTTCTAATCTGTGTACGTGTTATAACAAAACATTCCTTGGCAGATGAGAAGCAGAGAGTGTACGAGCTGGATGGTTCAGTGGAGATGACAGCAGCTCGTGTCGACAGAGAAGTGGTCAGTTTATTTTGAACTCTATTTGTGCTCTGGCTCTGAGCACTTACTGTGTTGGGTCATCTGGGTTTACAGCACAATAGACCACAGAGGATTTAAGATGATTGGACTCTGAATATTATCAGAGTTTGGAAGCGTTTAAGCTCAAATCTAAAAAAAAAGCAGACTAAATGTTTGATCAGCACGGGGAATAATTAATTTTTGTCTGTTTTATCCTGGAAAATATTAAACATTATATTTCAAAGGTTAACAATGAAGACAAAACTAGCTCTTAATAATTAATAATTTACTTGTCGCCACAGCAAATATTGAACCACCTTTTGGATGACATTGAGTTCTTTGTAACAAAACTGCAAAAGGCAGCAGAAGCTTTCAATGAGCTCTCCAAGAGGAAAAAGTCTAAAAAGGGCAAAAGGAGAAGTCCAGGAGGTAAAGTTAAGTTTTCATTTTAAATTGCATTGTTTTGTTTCTTTGAATAGTGTTTACTGTACATTTTACTTTAATTTATTTAATGGCATCCTATAGAGGGCGTCCTCACTCTGCGCTCCAAGCCTCCGAATGAAGAAGAGTTTGTTGATTGTTTGCAAAAATTCAAACATGCCTTCAATCAGCTGGTGCGGGCCATTGTGCTGTTATTTATATTAAGTTATTTTTATTCAGATGTTTGACTGTAAGTTTCTCCAAAGGGAACACTGAAGGACCAGATTCAAAACCCGAGTGCTGTGGATCTAGTTCACTTCCTGTTCATGCCACTCAAGATGGTCAGCCCCTCTTATTGATTATTTCATTGTATACCTATATTTGGCCTAATAAAGATTTGGTTTATTTGTGTTGCAGGTGATCCAGGCCTCAGGCAGTGTGGATTTGGCTCGTAGCGTCATTGTTCCTCTCCTCACAAAAGAAGCCATTGACTTCCTCCATGCAGCAGGCACAGCAGAGGAGAGACACATGTGGGTGGCACTGGGGGATGGCTGGACCAAGTGCAGGTGGGCTGTGAAGTGAAAGCGTAGTAGTAGCTCAAATGATTGTATTCCATGACTCTGCTGGATGACTCTGTGGAGATGCCTTTTTATAACCAATGTAAATGTGTAAAAATTACATGAGAAATGGATGTTTTTCTCTTCCCGCCAGGTTGGAGTGGCCCAAAGATCACTATTTCCCTCCTTGTGTTCTGAAGTTTCGTGATGGTTGGGAACCTCCAGCTATTCCCATGGTCCCCCCCTCACGTGAACAGGAGCTGGCACATTTGGCCGAGAGCCTGGCGAATGCTGACATCCAGAGGAATGAGGAGCTGAAGCTTCGACTGGCCCAAGAGGTGAGATATTGTTAATCACTTGCCATGACTCCAATCTGCCTACCCTCACTACAACTGTGTGCATCTGGTCTCGTAGCATACAGCGCTGCAGAGGTTTCCTCCTGGAGACGGGTATGTCAACACCGCATACAAACGCATGCAGGCTTTGGACCCCAACATGGCCGTGGCCACTTTTAGGCAAGCTGTCACCCGCTGTGTCGACCGGTAACTTGAGGTCAAAAATCAAAGCCCTGGAGAACTGCTCCCCTTTTGCATTTTAAACGAATTTCTTTCCCTGGATCCTCTTGAAGTGTTTCCTTTTTCTAAAATACTTAACCTGACCTGACTTCTATTCTCTGTGGATCTGGCTCTATTCTTTCATGTGTTTGATTTGTTTTCCTATTCAAGCACGGTTAAAACATCTGGACACTTCTCCATGGCTCTTAGTTAAAAATAAATTATTTACTGAGTTCAAGAGAGGTACATATATACTAGTTTGGGTTACTTAATCTGTTATCATGACAGTTTTTGTTTGTTGTCAGGGGGTATGAGGCTGATGACAGAGGTCAAAATAAGCTGATCGCCAAATCAAAATATGACTTTGTTGCAAGGAATAATACAGAACTGTCAGTGTTGAAGGATGAAGTCTTAGAGGTAAATAAAAGATCCTATTGTTGTTGAACATGACAAATGTGTTATTCATTTTATAATGTTTGTGGTAGGTTCTTGATGACAGAAAGCAGTGGTGGAAAGTCCGTAATGGTTGTGGGGCATGTGGTTATGTGCCAAACAACATCCTAGAGCTCACCAAAGCAGTGGACATAACAGGTAGAGGAGAGCCCGTCTACAGCCACACTATCCAGGTATGGGACCCTAAACAATAGTACATGTTTTTTATCAAATACTCATCAATCATTATCTCATGTCCATTCTCCTTAAGCTTATGATGCCAAAGAAGGAGTTTGAGTTGTTCAAGGTAAAGAAAGGAAATGGTCTCTAGTGAGGACTAGTTTAGTAATGCTATTTTTGTGTGTGTTTTTCTGTGCCTTATTCTATGCTTAATTAACCTGTAAGCTGTTGTAATGAGTTTGCAGTGCCACCAAATTCTAAATGTTTTGTTGTATCATATAATTTTATATTTTTTGTTTCTTTGTACATTGGCAGCAATTATTGGGCGAATTGAATGAGGTAAACCAGTGTGTTTTAGACAATGACTGTAGTTTAATGATGATAATCTCTAGTGTGTAAAGAAGGAAAGGGGGAAAAAAAACATGTTGACGCATCTACTAAGCTTATGTAGCTAGGGTGCATTCATAGCCTAATGTATATTTGGTCCTATTCTAGTCCTGGTTTAGTTTTAGTTCTAGTCTGAGTTTGGTCTGAGTTCGAGTTTAGTCCTGGTTTTGATGTGGTGATTGTCCTTGGCCTGCTCATATATGAATAAGACTAAAACAGTGTACATTATTAGTGTAAAATCCAATAAAAAGTACTCTGAAAAAGGAAAAAAGAATAATACTGTATACTTGAAGATGCATATTTGTTATGAGTAGTGCTATTCAAAGGTTTGACTGACAGTATAGCTGGTGGTTGGTGATTTGACTTTACCTGTTGGATTTCAGAAGCAGTCCACCAGACCAGAGCACTCTAAACCAGTGGTGACTCCAATGCCCCCGACACCCACGTCCCCGATGTCTCCTGTGTCCCCACCCCCTCCTGCCCCTGCTGGCCTGCCCACTCCACCTCTGCCCCCTCCCACCGGTGAGACCCCCAAACCCAGCAGCTGCAGCAGCACTGTGAGTCGCCACAACAGCACCACGTCCAGCGAGGGAAATGTTGCCATGAGGGAGCACAGCCAGGCACAACCAGCCATACCTGCAAACAGTGAGTGCTTCTGTAAAGGACACTAGAAACTTTTACACTGGGGTAAACCATAACAATGTTCAGAAACAAATGGAACATAGAAAAAAAATATGAATTTACAATTACTGAATATGTTCTGCATTTTGCGTGTAAAGATCAATGATTATGAACAGAAGGATTTACTTTTAAAATTCAAATTTTATGTAGGCTAAATCATTTATAACCCAGCAGCATCCATCCATCCATCCATTTTCGTCCGCTTATCCGGGGCCGGGTCGCGGGGGGAGCAGCCTAAGCAGGGACTCCCAGACTTCCTTCACCCCAGACACGTCCTCCAGCTCCTCCGGGGGACCCCGAGGCGTTCCCAGGCCAGCCGAGAGACATAGTCCCTCCAGCGTGTCCTGGGTCTTCCCCGGGGCCTCCTCCCGGCGGGACATGCCCGGAACACCTCCCGAGGGAGGCGCCCAGGAGGCATCCGGAACAGATGCCCGAGCCACCTCAACTGGCTCCTCTCGACGTGGAGGAGCAGCGGCTCTACTCCGAGCTCCTCCCGTGTGACTGAGCTCCTCACCCTATCTCTAAGGGAGCGCCCAGCCACCCTGCGGAGGAAACTCATTTCGAGCGCTTGTATCCGCGATCTCGTCCTTTCGGTCACTACCCAGAGCTCATGACCATAGGTGAGAGTAGGAACGAAGACTGACCGGTAAATCGAGAGCTTCGCCTTTCGACTCAGCTCCCTCTTCACCACAACGGTCCGATACAGCGACCGCATCACTGCCGAAGCTGCACCGATCCGCCTGTCAATCTCACGTTCCGTCCTTCCCTCACTCGTGAACAAGACCCCGAGATACTTGAACTCCTCCACTTGAGGCAAAGACTCTCCACCCACCCGGAGAGGGCAAGCCACCTTTTTCCGGTCGAGAACCATGGCCTCGGACTTGGAAGAGCTGATCTTCATCCCAGCCGCTTCACACTCGGCTGCAAACCGCCCCAGTGCACATTGCAGGTCCTGGTTCGATGAAGCCAACAGGACAACATCGTCCGCAAACAGCAGAGATGAAATCCTGTGGTCCCCAAACCGGACCCCCTCCGGCCCCTGACTGCGCCTAGAAATTCTGTCCATAAATACAATGAACAGAACCGGTGACAAAGGGCAGCCCTGGCGGAGTCCAACATGCACCGGGAACAGGTCTGACTTACTGCCGGCAATGCGAACACAGCTCCTGCTCCGGTCATACAGGGACCGGACAGCCCTTAGCAAAGGGCCCCGGACCCCATACTCCCAGAGCACCCCCCACAGGACACCACGAGGGACACGGTCGAAATGCCTTCTCCAGATCCACAAAACACATGTGGACTGGTTGGGCAAACTCCCATGAACCCTCGAGCACCCTATGGAGAGTGTAGAGCTGGTCCAGTGTTCCACGGCCAGGACGAAAACCACACTGCTCCTCCTGAATCCGAGGTTCGACTATCGGCCGGATTCTCCTCTCCAGTACCCTGGCATAGACCTTACCGGGAAGGCTGAGAAGTGTGATCCCCCTATAGTTGGAACACACCCTCCGGTCCCCCTTCTTATACAGAGGGACCACCACCCCGGTTTGCCAGTCCAGAGGTACTGTCCCCGACCGCCACGCGATGTTGAAGAGGCGTGTCAGCCAAGACAGCCCCACAACATCCAGAGACTTTAAGGTACTCAGGACGGATCTCATCCAACCCCGGAGCCTTGCCACCAAGGAGCTTGCCAACCACCTCAGTGACTTCGGCCAGGGTGATGGATGAGTCCACCTCCGAGTCCCCAGCCTCGGCCTCCTCCTCCTCGGAGGACGTGACGGTGGGATTGAGGAGATCCTCAAAGTATTCCTTCCACCGCCGGACAACGTCCCCAGTCGAGGTCAACAGCTCTCCCCCCGCACTGTAAACAGTGTTGGTGAAGAACTGCTTCCCCCTCCTGAGGCGCCGGACGGTTTGCCAGAATCTCTTTGAGGCCGTCCGATAGTCCTTCTCCATGGCCTCCCCGAACTCCTCCCAGCTCCGAGTTTTTGCCTCCGCGACCACACGGGCTGCAGCACGCTTGGCCCGCCGGTACCCGTCAGCTGCCTTCAGGAGTCCCCCGAGCCAGCAAGGCCCGATAGGACTCCTTCTTCAGCTTGACAGCATCCCTTACTTCCGGTGTCCACCACCGGGTTCTGGGGTTGCCGCCGCGACAGGCACCACAGACCTTACGCCCACAGCTCCGAGCAGCTGCATTGACAATAGAGGCCGAGAATGAAGCCCACTCGGACTCCATATCTCCAGCCTCCCCCGGAATCCGGGAGAAGTCCTCCCGGAGGTGCGAGTTGAAGGTCCCTCTGACAGAGGGCTCCGCCAGACGTTCCCAACAGACCCTCACTACACGCTTGGGCCTGCCAGGTCTTTCCGGCTTCCTCCTCCGCCAGCGAACCCAACTCACAACCAGGTGGTGATCAGTTGACAGCTCAGCCCCTCTCTTCACCCGAGTGTCCAAGACACGCGGCCGGAGATCAGATGACACGACGACAAAGTCGATCATCGACCTCCGGCCTAGGGTGTCCTGGTGCCACGTGCACTTATGGACACCCTTGTGCTCGAACATGGTGTTCGTTATGGACAAACTGTGACTAGCACAGAAGTCCAATAACAAAACACCACTCGGGTTCAGATCGGGGAGGCCGTTCCTCCCAATCACCCCTCTCCAAGTGTCACTGTCGTTGCCCACGTGGGCGTTGAAGTCCCCCAGGAGAACAACGGAGTCCCCGGTCGGTGCACTGTCTAGTACCCCTCCCAAGGACTCCAAGAAGGCCGGGTACTCTGCACTGCTGTTCGGCCCGTAGGCCGACACCACAGTGAGAGACCTGTCCCCGACCCGAAGGCGCAGGGACGCGACCCTCTCGTTCACCGGGGTGAACTCCAACACACAGCGACTGAGCTGTGGGGCAATGAGCAGGCCCACACCAGCCCGCCGCCGCTCCCCGCGGCCAACGCCAGAGAAATGGAGAGTCCAGCCCCTCTCAAGGAGTTGGGTTCCAGAGCCCAAACTGTGCGTGGAGGTGAGGCCGACTATATCTAGTCGGTAACGCTCAACCTCCCGCACAAGCTCAGGCTCCTTCCCCCCAGCGAGGTGACATTCCATGTCCCCAGAGCTAGTCTCCATGTCCGGAGATCCGGTCGCCGAGGCCCCCGCCGTCGACTGCTGCCCAGATCTCTCTGCACCGGCCCCATATGGATCCTCCTGCGGGTGGTGGGCCCACGTGAGGACGGCCCCACGTCGCTCCTTCGGGCTGAGCCCGGCCGAGCCCCGTGGGGGGAGGCTCGGCCACCAGGCGCTCGCTGGCGAGCACCCACCCCAGGCCTGGCTCCAGGGTGAGGCCCCGGTGACGCCAATCCGGGCGACGTAACTGGCCTTGCTCGTACACTCATCATAGGGGCTTCTGAACCGTTCTTCGTCTGACCCGTCCCCCCGGACCTGTTTGCCTTGGGTGACCCTACCAGGGGCATGAAGCCCCCGACAACATAGCTCCCGGGATCATTCGGGCACTCAAACCCCTCCACCACGATAAGGTGACGGTTCAAGGAGGAGACCCAGCATATATATATATATTTTTTTATTGACATAGTGACCCAGCATATATATATATATTTTTTTATTGACATAGTGCTGGGCATAAGAATAAATTTTGGATATCATTAATATAATTCAGTGTCTATGTTCACAGGTACACACACACCAAACACAAAAAAACAGATCATTACCATAATTATAATTTCTGTAGTTCAGAGTTATCTAAGTAAAGTCAAATTATTGGTTATTTGAATATTCTAGTAATGCAGTTTTTACTGTCCATGTCTATGTACCCACTGATGGTTTTCCTTCTCTTTTCAGGGAGGAAATCCAACATGGAGGAGGTGCAGGATGAGCTCATGCACAGACTGACTTTGGGACGAAGCGCACAGAAGAAGTTTCAGGTGCCGTGCCGAGGCAACAGCCAGCAGACTGTCAACATCACATATGAGTCCTCTCCAGACGACGTGCGGAGCTGGCTCGAGACCAAAGGCTTCAGCCCTGTGTGAGTCAGCCCTCAACCAGATGTACCTTTACAGTTTTGTCTGGTATTTAGTGGTATGAAACTATATAAACTATAAACATGTGGATCGTTATCTAACATTTTGTTGATTGTAAATTGCAACACTATCTGAAATGGCTTAATAATTGAAATGGGTCTATTGACTTCCTGTTCAAAACTGCAAGAATGAGAAGCTCCGCCTCTTCATAGTGGCATTTAATTGAAGCAACCAGTGGATTTTCAGTTAAATTTTTTTACAGTCCAAAAATAACATTTTTTAACTCTTCTTCCAACTTGCGAGTAAGAACAGAGCAGTGGGTGGGTTTAGGTGAAAACATACATTTTATGAACACTCAAGCCTTGAATGCAGAACAAAACATGATTATTCAGACACTCATGAATCAGTCAAACTACAAGCTAATGATAAGGGAACAGCGTTATGGTTAAAAGCTCATAATAGTATATTTTTATATAATATGTCCCTTTTAACTTTTACCTGTAGGACCATCTCAAGCTTGGGAGTCTTGACTGGTGCCCAACTCTTCTCTCTGAACAAAGAGGAGCTGAAGACAGTTTGTCCTGATGATGGAGCTCGAGTCTACAGCCAAGTGATGGTGCAGAAGGCAGCGCTGGAGGTGAGTGTGCATCGCTAAACATACAATATACCATATGTATATTATGGTATGCTATATTAAACTACATAATTATGGAAAATATTACCAAGATAAATCAAATATCTTTACATAAGAGTGGTGAGGTCAGTAGCTTTAGGCCTTTGTCTTCACATTTTCTATCCCCAAACTCTGGCAAGGTCTGGTGTGTGGTGTCTATTTCCCACCTGCAGGTTTTCTTCTGACTCCCCTTTGATCTTCTGAATGTGTTACTACATTTGTTAAGGTATTGTTTCCATAAACTGATTTTCACTGCTTCATGCTGCTGGTCAGATTTTACCTGTTATTGTTAGTGTTATTATTTAAACATCTAACTAGAGATGCACCAATATTGATACTCGTATTGAATATTAGAGCTGATACAAAAAAATTTGCTGAATCGGGTATCGGTTTCATTATATCAATTTAGCAGATATCCTGGTTGTGGATTTAACAGGATGTAATAAGCCCGAATAAGAACTTTTGTTATACAAAGCTGTTCAGTAGTTACTTGAAGAATAAATAACAGTTGCATAACATGATTATATCTCTTGTGTAACAAATTAACTGTGTTTTAAAGAAGGAAATGACACGACAGATACTTAAAAGTGCACTGTGTAACTTGTTGGTCGGGGGTCCGTCACCTACTTGTTTCTACAGATGTTATTTTTCTACCTGAAATGTTCCACAGTATGATAGGTATTATAGGTGTTTTTTATAGCTCAAAAATACCTGCAAAAACAGGCATTCTGACTGTTAATGGGGTTACCTCTCTCTGCAGATCTGGCCTGTAACTTAATCTGGTTTGGTCTGAAGATAGAAAGGTTTAAACCCTACTGTAAAACATTTCAGACAAAACAATAACATCTCCATGAAGAAAAGCATCTGACAGATGAACCACAAGAAAATTTACTCAATTCACCTTTAAAGTCAAAGTAACAGTATCAGTAATGAAAAAACTGAATCGGTGCATCCTTTTATCTAACTGTAAGCATGTCTAATAATTACAATAAAAATAAATATATAAATGCAACACTGATGCCCAAACAGACATCAGCTGTAAGAGTGTAAATCTGGCCATCAGGATGGCGCCTATAATTAATAGTAGCACTGCCCTGCTGTACAGATCCCTCACATCCCAAATTATCCCTTTACCCCTGAGCCACTGCTCCCCCTAGTGTCTAAGATGTAGAGTGTTGCTGGTATCTTGCATGTAGACATCAAGAGGCATACCTGTGTGAGTTTGTTAATATTGAACCAGTACTTCTGCATGTTTTACCCTTAACAGTTAACAGGGTTCACATGCATTGAGCCTACAATGTGTTTGTTGCTGTATTAAAAGAAATTCCAGATCATAATAGAATTTCCCTCCTTAAAATGTAATTTTAGATTTTATGTAACTCTGTAGATCACATCTTTTTGTTTTCTTTAGCGTTATGGACCATGTCAATTTTTTTACCAAAATTGCTGAGTTGGTACTCCTCAACTTGTACAATAGTCATATTCTAAAATGTTCTCCACTTGCCAATTATTTTTTTGTTTTTCATTTTTTGTTGTTACTTTTCAAATCACTTTTCAACTAAAGGCATTAACAGATGATTTGTAAATTACAGAACTGAATTCAGACAGAATGCAGTAGAATTGTGTGAAATTTTCAGTTTTTTTTTTTTTTTTTTTTGAGGTTTGCAGCATATTTTGCCCTAATAGAAAATGATGACCTTAATCCTAAAATAATGAACAGTGATGGTTTTCTATTTCCATATGGGAGGATAATTTCAATCACAGTGTCAAAATGTGGAAATATGTCCGTGGATCGGTCATTTCTTTAATTAGTTTAAACAATTAAAATGGTTTAGCAGAAAAAACTGCCATAAGTTTAGGTTATATGAAACACAAAAAGTTCAAATAAACAAACTTCCTTGTCAGCGGTCCATTATCGTGGCTTTGGTAAGTACAACTGTTTGGAAACATGCGTCACATGCAAAGGCTCGCCTTGCCTTGATGAATGAACAAAATGCCAAGTTTATGAATTAACATAAACAGACTTGATATAATTTCACAATATTCTAATATTTTTACATTGTCCTAGGGTGCATAATTGCACTTTAGTACTCACATAGTATAGTGCTGCTTTGAATTTACCCAGCATGCATCCTGATTCAAACTCCATTCAAGATGTTTTCTGCACATTTCAAACTTAAGCTCCCTGGAATCCATTTGCTCCATTTGTTTGTGTTTAAATTTCATTTCAAGATATAAAAATGCTTTTATTTTTAGAATAAAATGTGCACCACCTCCTTAAAGGTGTTTTCCAACTCCAATTCCTACTAAACTGAAGTAGCTTTTTGTTTGTACATTTGAGAGACCATGGTAAAGTCAGGGAGTGGCTGGTAAAATCTGCTTGCGGTTGGCCTAAAATGCATAAGTTGGCTTGTTAGTGGTTGGTAGAAAACACTTGTCTAAGCCTGTATTTCCTAAAAGGGAGTCTTGTTTTGTGTTGCAGAGGAGCTCTGGTGCTGAGCTGCAGGAGATCATGAGGAGGCGACAGGAAAAGCTAGCGGCCTCCACCTGTGATTCAGGGGTGGAGTCTTTTGATGAAGGCAGCACTCACTGAGAGTCCTCCTTTCAGTTAAGCTTTCATTCACAGCTACAGTTTTGTCTCATGCTGTCCATGTTTAGGCAGCAGAGGATCATGCTCATTTTGTGGAGGTTATGCGGCGCCGACAGGAGCTTCTCAACTCTTCTCCATAAGGACAACGCATGAAGTCTGTTCTAACATGCACCAACTCTGCCTGACCAAGAAGCCTAAAGGACTTGAGGAAACTCAGTGGGTTGTTATTACCATCACCGCTCAGTATTACGGCTACAAGCTCCACTTTGTGCCTAATGTTTTCAATCTGAACAGGCCCTGAAAAGTCCTGTGCGATTTGTATTCATAAAACATATGTCCTGTGTTTAATACTGCAGTGTTTAATACACACAGTTTTATACAAATGTAAAATATCTATTACTGATTAAAAACCTATCTAGTCTTTCTTTTCTCTTCTGTCCTCTATTGACTTAAGTTGGTTAAAAGCTGAGCCAAGGTTGGTTAAAAATAGACGGCTTGTAATAGTCCACACTTTGTCAGTGAGAGATCTCCAGAGAATGCTACTATACCTCTACCTGCAATTGTGAAGGAAACTTGTGTTTTGTGAGTACAATTTGACTGATCACTCAGAATTTTTTTATGAAAAATTCTTAAGGCACAAACTGGAACTGATAGCTGACATGTGAATGTAAAACTGTAACAATTGTTGACTATTGACTATTCTCTTGGGAATATCCAGCTACAAAGTACAGTACAAATAACCACCTATGAAAATTAATATTTATGTATATTTGCTCTTCGGGAAGCAGTATCAAATGAGTTTTAGTGTGATATGAAATGTTAATAAATAAGAATGGATAAGGAATGTCTTTCTGTAAAAGACTTAGCTTAGACAAATTGAGCATTTTTGCACAGGAAAATGACTTCTCTGATCATGTGTGGATCTTAAATTCAAGTCATTGTGCAATCTGAGTGAATGTAGTAGCTGCTCCTGCTTCTTGTATAAGCTCCACCAAAAGCAACCAGTAGCCTCACAGGTGCATGTAATGTTGCTAGCCTGATTTGCCCAAGACGTTAGAATGTGTAAATATTTTTAAGCAGTAGGATTGTATTGCTACACAATTTACACCCAGTCTGCCCATGTCTCAGATTGTGTCATTCTGAAAGTACTTTTTAGATTGGATACAAACCCATTTTGTAGTTTCATTGGTCTAAGAGCATTCATTTTCACTCAGGTGTTTGGGTACTGGCAGTTGCCACAACTGTTTGTCTGGAAGTTTTGATTTTTCCAGGTCTGCAAAAAAAAAAAAAAAAAAAAAAAAAAAAAGGACCACAAACTGTTTGTCCAGTGGAGCAAAAACATGAACTAGGACTGTTTTGATCTGTATCAGTCTCATGAGTCACACAACTGTATAACTGTGTATTTGATTATATAAGTATGTGTTCAGACACAAGAGGTAAACAATAAAAGGAGTTTGATTTCCTGTCACCATTTGTGACAATTGTAATACTGATTTTGATGCACTTAGCCATTTTGTGGTAGCTCAAATATGTGTTTCTATCAATACAGAATAATAATGTTCATGACAGAAATACGACTGTTTAGTAAACCCACAGATGCCAATCAGAATCATTGGTTTGATGATGCATTTGTAGACTTTTCATGGTGCCTTTTCTGTTTGGATCTGCCCATTCTACAATAAATTCTTTACAGAAAAAAAAAAACTCCTTGTCATTTTTTTTGTTTTTTTGTTTAGTGGTGACTGGTGGTATTAAATGAGGCTTGACATGGAAAAAAATGTCCAGCAGATGGCACGGTTAACAAACTTTCTAATTTAATTCAACTGTCATTATTAAAACACACATCCACAAATCTGTTGCTTAAATCAACAATTTTACTAAAAAATAAAGAGTCTATATTATCCATATTCACATCTTCAAACCTGAAGTATGGCTGCATCAACAACACAAACACACTATTAACCAGGTTCCTCAGCCCACAAATAGTGCAAAGATTAAACTGTGAATGTCTCTCCAGCACTCGTAATAGCCTCTGTTCTCCGGAACATGTCGCTCTGTCAAACCTACTGGTAACACAATGGACTAGTACAAATATGAAAAACACCTTGGTCTCTTGGTCTGTAGTTGCTTTTGTTGCTGTAGAAATGTAGTGTTTTGTAGAGATTCAAAACATTCAGAGGCTCTTCACATCCACTGTTGGTTTCATCACATTCACAAGGTCAGAGGTCATCAGAAAAAGCAGCATTGTTCAATGTGATGGCAGTCCAACAAAAGCAGAAGTCCCTATTTTTGGTAGATGCCATTTTTCTACATGGCAAATGACATAATACAAGTGGAAGTAATAGTCAGATCGAAAACCACTGAACCCAAAAGTCATGACATGCTTTTCTTATTAATTGGGATGTCATGTTACATAATGCTGAAGAGGAAATACCCTTAAAATTAGCCATAAACACCAATAAAAGACCTCGTTCATGATTCCAAATCAAGACTGAAGAATAGAGAGCCAACCCCAGATTTAAATTCCATTATAACGTGGGGTGAAGTTTCAGGTGACTGTCCAGGGATGAAATGTCTATTTGTAGGTGCCACAAGAGATACTCAAAGGCGGTAGTAAAACTGAACTTTTTTCAGTTTGTAAAAAATTAAATGAAAACACTGGTTTTACACAAAACATATTTTCTGTAATAAACACACCTTGCATGCCATGGCTGTTGGAAAATATGATTTCTACCAAATCTTTTCTGCAATTAATGTTGGACTGCTGCTATTATGTGGAACAACACTGCAGTTTGAATGCTGCTTTTATTATGAGGCTACATCATGATTATACACTCAATTTTTACATCTTCATTTGTAATTATGATGCTTGTACTCAAGTGAAACTGCTGTATTTCTAAACGTAAAAGATAAAGTTGCGAAGCAGCTAGTTGGTGTAATTGTTTGTTTGTGAGAAGTCGTCGACTCTCTTGTATTGCCACGCCAATAGCTTCAGGACACCTGGATCACCTCCATGCTTCCGGAAAAGCTCGACTGACTTCCAACTTTGACCATTTCTTCTCGAGAGCGGCTGTCTGTCCTCGCGTCCCCAAACTCCATCTGACAACTGCGCCTCTTCAGCTGCTTCTCAAAATTGCTCTCCTCGTGCCAACTGCGGCGTGAGTCTCCACAATCCCCAGTCCTTTGGCGACTGCGGCGCTGCACCGCCTCCAGGCCGTGGCTGTAGTTGTAGGCAAATCCACCGCCAGTCAAAATGGCTGACGTGGAGTAAAACCGCGTGGACTCTGATGATAGAAACCAACTGCCGGCCAGAGAGGACGTGGACACAGTGACAGGGCCCAGCAGAATGTCTGAGTGCCAGCCTTTTAGAGCACCGCCTGGGCTGCCCTTAAACACCACACGGCCCCCACTGTCCTCCACACTACCGCTGCGCTGAAGCGTGGAGCTGCAGTTTTTGGGGGGCTTCACTGCTGCCTCAGGAGCTCCGGCCTCTTCTTTGTCAGGGCTCTGCTCTGGGGTCGACTGCTCTGAAACCTCCTCCACTGGGGAGAACTGGCATGGTTTACTGGTGGTCTCTTTGAAAGCAGATGCCCTTCCTGCATCCCCTCTGTGTCCACTGGCCCCTGGAGGTTCACCATAAGACTTAATGTCCAGTGAGAAGGAGCGTTTGAGTCTGATGCCCTCCTCTGGGCAGTCAAAGAGGTGCACATTGCTCAGGTGCTCCAGCAGACGATCTTCAGATGGCTCCGTGAGGGTACAAGGCAGAGGGGGGGTTTGAGGAGCAGCCCCAGGACCAGGCGTGCAGGTTTGGTCACACACAAGTCTGGAGGGCATATCTGCTTCATCAGCGTTCTCTTTGACACTTTTGATTCTCTTCTCAAAGTCCAAGAGTTGACCCAGGAAGTTAAAGTTTGGAGATATGGTTGGCCTCTTTTCCTTCACAAACCTGCCACAAAGCACAAGAGGAATGTGGGGCTCATTAGAGTGCTCATCAGGATAATGAGTTTGGACAGTTAAATTCAAGCTAAACTGTCCTTCTCATTACAGAGATGCTGTATGGACCTGGGGAATGTGAATGATCACAAACATATCAGCCACTAATGCATCTGAACATGCCAACACTACAACACAGTTATTTATACAAAAGTTAATACATGACCAAATGTATAATAATATAATACTATAGAATATATTTCAAATGTTCACACACTGAGCATAATCTGACCTGTATGCCTCGTCCAGTGACATGTTCATTCTCATCATGATGTAAGCGATGGCGATAGTAGCAGATCGTGAGATGCCAGCCAGACAATGCACCAAGACGCGTGCGTTGCAAGCTTTGGCCTTCTCTGGAAAACAAAAATGTTATCTCAACTAGGAAGTATACAGAGATGGTTTGACTGCTTTTGCAAATGCTGCTGACCAATAAACTCCACAGATCTGTCCAACCAAGGCAGGATCTTCTCACAGAAGCTGTCGTTAACGGGAACTCGCAAAAAGTGGGAGTCTGGGATGAAGTCAGGCTTGGGGCAAGTGTTGCTGGCATTCAGGACATAAGCTATTTCATTCTGTTGCATCAGCTCCTGCACACACACATAAAGTATAAACACTGTAAAAATACTGTCACTGTGGGTTCTACAGGGATTCAAGGAGCATAAATTGAAGCAATATAATTAAACAAACGCATAACTGTGCATACTGTCACAATCTAATGTAAAAATTTTAAAAAGATGGGGGTACAAGACATCAGAGTGAGCCAGTGAAAAGTGCAGTGTGCTCTTGGAGATGTCTATAGTTGGGATACAGACTGAAGTGCTGTACCTTATTCAGGACATCTCTCTGGCAGCCCAAATACAGATGAGACAGAATGCGAGTGGGGCCAATGCTGGTGGCTGGGGGACAGGGCTGGGACGCACATGATGGCACACATGTGGATTTCCCTTCACACAGCCCCGGGAACAGATGACAGAACTCTGAGAAACCACCTGAGGATGAGACAAACACACAAACCAGAGTGTATATTTTGAGGATAACTTACTTCTATTTGGAACTGTTGCTGACTCATTTGCCCTTTTGTTTTGCTTTAAGATATTTGAATCAAAACATAGATGTCTTCAGTTCACATTCTTGAAGCTGCTTAACAAATCAATCTTCAGATGCGATAAGAATTACCATGACCAATCTATCAGACAAATCTCCGTCTATTTCCTTTACCATATATAGATATAGTATGTATGTACATGCTTACATGCATTTATCTTGGTGTTCCTATTTTTATAGGCAGATTTTGGAGAGCTCTCAGATATGTTTTCTTAACGTTATAAGGGTGGAGTCTGTGTAAGAGCATGACATCATGCTTACATAAGAGCACCAGCAGTATAAAAAAGAGAAAACAGTCAGTCATTAAAGTGCTCTTCAAACTCTCATCATGAGAAACTTTTTATGTCTGACTATAAACATTAGAAACAGAAAGGGTATTTTGTCAATAAAGCTCCTATTCTGTAGTAGGTACATATATAATTCAGATGGTAATATGAAGACTCACCTGAGAGGAGATGGACTGAAGGAAATGTCTTCTCTAACTTGAGCAGCAGCACACAAAGGAATGAGTCAGGGCTGAGAGCTGCCAGGTCTGAGGAACTTTGATCATACACAACAACTTCTTGATTGCCCCGTAACTCCAACTATCAGGAGAAAAGTCTCTATATAACAAAAGTATACTCAAAGAAACTCACTGAAAGATTAATATGTGATGTTTCAGTTAATGGAGGAGGTATTACTCAGTGATGTGGTGAAAATACCTTTTTCTTGGCTGAGTGCTGCAGCAGCTCTGTGATCTGAACCTTGTCCTGCTGAAGCCTCCTCTTCATGAGCTTTGAGCAGTTGACATTAACGGCCTCCAGGATGTGCGCCGAATTATAATCCACAAAAGGCCTGCTGTCGATCAGCACCACTCCATCCAGGCCACCTTCGAGCAGAGCTACCAAAGCCTCTGCCCCAATGGGCCTCACAGTCCTGGGCCTCTGCATCCCCACTGCAAAGGTGCACCTACTCACAACTGCCGCACGACCCCCCGACATGTCCCACCCCCCCCACCCCTCCTGCGGGCCCAAAAAAGCTGCCCCTCTTGTTGCAGTGGCCCTCAGTATGGTCCAGCTGGTTGTGCAGTGCAATGACAAACTGACGAAGGCCCTCAGGAGATGAAGAGCACCATTATGTGAGCCAGGGATGATGTCATGGTGTTTGGCAGTCTCAGATCAGTCCAAAGACAGAGCGAGGCTACAGCCCAGAGAGAGAGAGACACTGGTACCACAGTGTGTTTGTGACAGGAGCGTTAGTATGGGCAGGAGCTCATGCACACTGCAGTCCACCTGAGATACCTGCCATCAATGACATCATCACTCTGCTCCCTTGTATTGGGCCTCATAGTGAAGGTCCCTGTGAAAGAGATAAACCAAGTGTCATGAACCAGGACACAAACACTGACCCATCATACACACTTTGTTTGAGAGCAACATTTAACATGAGACATCTGTGATGTTCATTTCTCACTCTGTTTTGGAACCAGAAGTCTGGTGCCTCTGAAGGTAGTAATTTACCCTGGTTTGTAAATTGCAGAAGAACAATCAAGTTTCAATTCAACTTTTGAGCTTTTACTTCTTTGAATCAAGTGGGACTTTCCTTCTTTAAAGTTGAGTCATTGTGCATTTAGGAGCACATCTCTGACAAGTTTAAAGCTTGCAAACCAATTTATAATAAGTTATCAAATCTGAACTAGAGGCCGACAGATTGGGTTTTGTTCATGGCCGATGCTGATACCCATTGTATAGAATTCAGGAAAACCGATGGTCGATAAGCTCTGCCGATATTTTGGGGGGGATATGTAGTTCCAATTTTGATTATTTTCTTCAAACCCTACCATTTAAATTTAGTACACATTCACCCACAGCTGTGTTTTAACCACAAACCTAGAGGTTGTTTTCAGCAGTTATCTCTTTGCAATAAAGTAAAATAAAGAGTTAAGTGTATTTTTTAGGCAGCAGATTGAACAAAACAAAATATCAGCCAACCAATATATCGATCTATCTCTAATCTGAACAAGTATGTTGAACTTCTAAATGGTCAGACAACAAAATGCTGATTAGAGACACTAACACTTTTTTCATTATAGAACAGTAAAATGCAATCACTAAGCCATAACAAAGATTTTTTTTTAAATAAATGTGGTTCAATTACAATAGTTACATCTACACACGCAGATAAAGGCTGTTTAACACTTCTCTAAATTTTAATCAAGTACTCGATGTTAGGGGTGTCACAGCTTTTTAGTCCTAGGATGATATATTTTGAATTTAAAAATATAATAAAAACAAAAATGCTAATATATTACTTTACAAGCATTCTATAATTTTAGGTGTTTTCATCTTACAATTGTATAGCTATTGCCTAAAGAAACGCATTTCAACAATAACAATGTTCTTTTTTATGTATATAGGCCTAATAGATGTAGACAAACATGGTAGCAGATTTATAAAATATTATGACACAACTTACATAAATATTATGACACAACTTCTTTCAATATGAGGTATAGTAGAACATAACAGCATATAGACTTCTAATTAGGTTATCTATTCGAATAGTGTAATATAACCTAGCTACAAGCCTAAATCACATGATAATGTTTGCAGTATTAAACCTATGTTGTACACTGTACTACATTGTACTTGTCCCCTAAGTTAACAATACAGTCAACTAAATGTAAGGTTATCTAATGTTAATAAACTGTTTGTAATTGGCTGTAAAAACACATTTCCGTGTCCTTGGACAGCTCGGGTCAGCATAAGATCACTTTAACTTTTCCATTACATAAAGTTGGCTCGCTCGAGTTATTTCAGGTTATTTTGTAACGTTGGCGTCGGCAAATGTGTGTCGACGTGAAACTGACCAGGCCGTACAATAAGACAAAACAAAAAGTAATAAGTGCAGACAACTTCAAGTTAACCGAGGGACGATCCAGAGGAAAACTTTGACGCTAGGCCTCGTAACCCGCCGCAGTTTGATATATACTTTGATACTTTCGAAAACTCACCGTTCAAAAGTCGACGTCAAACCAGCAGACGCACCATTTTATTCGTCCACATTACAACAGCATCACTGCCTGGTGTAATCTATACGAGTTTTAAAGACATAAGGTTAATATAAGAGGTAAAGTAATTGAGAAAAGCCTGTGAGACGGTTAGTGAGGTCCTGTCGCTGCCATAAGAGATGAGGTCACTGTATAAAAATACTGATGTCGTCATCGAAGCGCAGTCTAAAGGACTCACTGGGCTTCTTAAAGGCGCAGGCACACAGACACAGACACAGACAGACACACAGACAGAGACACAGGGACACACAGACACAGACAGAGACACAGAGACACACAGACAGAGACACAGGGACACACAGACACAGAGACACAGACACACAGAGACACAGACACAGACAGACACAGACAGAGACACAGACAGAGACACAGGGACACACAGACACAGAGACACAGACACACAGACAGAGACACAGACAGAGACACAGACAGAGACACAGAGACACACAGACACACAAGACACACAGAGACACAGAGACACAGACACACAGACACAGAGACAGAGACACAGACACACAGACAGAGACACAGACAGAGACACACAGACACAGGAACACACAAACACAGAGACACACAAACATAGTTACACTCAGACACACAGACACAGAGACACAGACACAGGGACACAGAGACACAAGACACAGACACAGAGACACAGAGACAGGACACAGAGACACAGGACACAGAACACAGAGCACACAGAGACACAGACACAGACACACAGACACAGACACACAGAGACACACAGAGACACAGACACAGACACAGAGACACACAGACACAGACAGCACACACAGACACAGACACACAGAGACACAGACACAGGGACACACAGACACACACACAACAGGACACAGGACACACACAAACACAGAGACACACAGACACAGAGACACAGGGACACACAGAGACATAGGGACACAGACACACAGGGACACACAAACACAGAGACACACAGACACAGAGACACAGGGACACACAAACACAGAGACACACAGAGACATAGGGACACACAGACACACAGGAGACACAGAGACACAGGGGACACAAAACAGAGACACAGGGACACACAAACACAGAGACACAGAGACACAAGGACACACAAACACAGAGACACACAGACACATAGGGACTCACAGATTTATTGAGATTCAGGACTGGAGACTGCTAAAAGTGTATTCTTTTTGTTTTGACAATGCATTAGAGCATAATATTGTTCACAACAGTCCCAAGCACCATACATTAGCTTATGGGCAAATGTATAAGGTAAGAGGAAGTAAATTTTAAGATTTTGGGCTGGAGAATAGGCTATTATTCATCTTAAAGAGGTGTTATTACAATTGCAACTTTTGCACACATCCTACTTGTCTCGTTTTAATGTCCTACAGCATGCCATAAAAGCATATATTTATTCAAACACAACATTCTGCTACTAAAATAAAACATGTGTTTTACTTTGTAGGTAAAGTGGTAACATCTCCATGGGCATGGGGACAGAGAGTTAGAACAGGGTACCTTTAAAAATTCACATTCTTCACAGATCTTCTTTGATCCTTGACAGAATAAATGGGCCTCCAGGATTAGCTACCCAATCTGGTGACTTTTTTGTGCTACTTGAGAGTGACTGCTCTTTACAGAATCCAGGTGTTCTGTCTTGAAATTTTTTGTATTTGACCAATGTATCTTGCATTATGCTCAAGTAGCTTGGTTTGCACAATCCTCAATGACTACAAGGGAGCACAAATATAGACAGGCCAGTTAGCCAGTTTAGCCAAATATGCTCCCACTGTAGAATCACCATTATTCACTCATTTATATAAATTTGGGTAGAGGTAACTCATTTCAACAGGCCTATCTTCTGTCAAATGGCTCCTACTATAAGAGAAAGACATTACTGGAAATAATGAAATCTTTATATTAAATAAATATCATAGGCTACAGTGTGAATTTTCTATTATATATTGATATTTTATTTATACAGCGCTTTTCTAAACAAAGTTACAACGTCTACACATGGAAACAAAATAAAATACAATGTAATGAAAATGATAACGATAAAATCAGATATTAAATCCAAACTATTCAATGTAACACAGGTATTATGCCGCAAATCTAACACGCACATGTCGTTGTTTATATGCTTTACTGGTCAAAACTCCAATATAACCAAAACACTTTTCAAATGTTACTTGTTGTTCCACTTCTGCCTTGCGAGCTCAAATCAGCGGCATTTAAACTGTAACAGCGCTTAGGGGGTTGTGCGCACGCGCAGTAGTGCTAAGTAGCTCAAATTGACGGGTAGCTCAAATCGACAGGACACCGGACTTAGCCAGGCATGCTAATTGTTCCTGTGTAAACCCTTTTGCTTTCTTCAGCTAAATACATTCACTGTGCCAGAGCTGATTAGGCAGTCAGTCCACTCCAACTCCACCAAAACTAAAAAAACATTCAAAGCAACGCAAAACAAACAAAACATCGGCGCGCCGGCGCCGAACGCCGCGCCCTCGCCAATGCGCCCCCCGCCGAACGCCGCGCCGGCAAATGGTGCTCCCCGCCAATACCATACCCTAAACGCCGGGTCCGCAAACTCTGTGCCTGCAAACAGTGAAATGACATACAGTGGTACGGCTTTAAATGTTCTTTGCGCCCCCTGCTGGCCAACCTTGAAAAATACCCATATCAGTAATATATGTTTTTGCTTCTAGTCATTAATAGAATTTAGTTCCCAAATTTGGTACAAATCCGACAATGTTGATGTTTCATGTCTATGGTAGGGGGCGCTATAGTGTTCACTTTTCATATGTTTTATCGTGTATTATATTCAGACTGAGATCACACATTAGTGATTCAAATTTCAGCATGATGAGACTAAGTCTGTGCATGTAATATATTTTTTTTCTATTTTTGGGAGGAGTTTTAATGCCCCTGCTGGCCAAGAGTGAAAAATTCACCATGTCCATAATATACTTTTTTGCTCGTAGTTATGCATAGAATGTAATTTCCAAATTTGGTGCAGATCAGATAATGTTGACATTTCATGTCTATGGTAGGGGGCGCTATAGTGTTTTTTCATATGTTTTATAGTGTATTATATTCAGACTGAGATCACACATTAGTGATTCAAATTTCAGCACAATCGGACTAAGTCTGTGCGAACAGGAGCAAATAATGTCACCTTGAAATTCGCCAAAACTTTGACCAAATTTTGCAGCGTCGCCGCACGTAAACCGTGACAGTTATCAAAAAAAAATCTGCTAACTTCAGATGTTCGACTTTTCTAGATGATGTACGGTGATTTTCAGGCCTGTGGGTGAAGCGTCTTCAGAGGAGTTCGTTCAAACGCAATGTGAACGAAAATGCGGACTGAAATTTCAATCCAAGATGGCCGCCTTCTGGTTTGTCAGGGGGCGTGGCCATAATAACATTTTTTGTTTGTCTTCACATGCTGAATGTGTGTACCGAATTTTGTGGCTGTACGACAAAGTTGAGGTCGGGACGTCTCCCATAGGCGCAATGTATTTTGACTTTTCGAGGTGGCGCTGTGTCGCCATTTTTTTATGCCCGTGCACGAAACCTATAGTTTATCGAATTTTTCGCCACTTCTGAATTTTGGGCAAAGTTTGGTGAGTTTTTGAACGTGTTTAGGGGGTCAAATTAGAGCTGAAAGAGCATAATAATAATAATAATAATAATTCGAGCAAAAACAATATATCCGAAAACTTTAGAACAACATATTATACGTTTTTTGAAAGCTCTCGACTTTCCCCGCGTCACCGTGGGGTCATTGGTGAGTGACGGGCACTGAGGCGCTCGTCATTCGCCATCTCGTCGAGGTCACCCATCGCCTTCCACTGACTTCCATTCATTTTAGCAG
The DNA here is from genome assembly GCF_026225935.1 of Boleophthalmus pectinirostris. NCBI lineage: Eukaryota > Metazoa > Chordata > Actinopteri > Gobiiformes > Gobiidae > Boleophthalmus > Boleophthalmus pectinirostris. The sequence goes on along the minus strand of NW_026571133.1, from coordinate 22,077,524 downwards.
TAGTAAATATGAGCCAGGCCTTGGGCGTGGGTTACTGGGATACTGCTGTTCGTGCCGGGGGCCACCGTGGAAATAGTTGCATGTCGTCTTGTCGCATTCGGACATGCGCACGTCGCTCCCCATTCGCTCCGCTGAGCGGAAGCAATAGGCCCTACGCCCTGTCGGGGCTCGGGCCTAAAAACAAAAAACCGATTACTATTTGATAAAATGTATATGTTATAACTTGTTCTATGTGATAATCACAGACTGTTATAAGTTATGGAATATAATTTAGCATCAGCTCTTGTTTGTCCAACATATAACACACAAATGTGTTTACGTTTTCTAATGAGGCTCTGAAATTACTTCGTGTTTAAATCTAGCAGGTAAATAAATGACCTTAATGAAGATATCTTATGGCTAATCTCAATGTCTCAATGATTAAATGTATACATTATTATGTTCCATTTCTGTTTTGGCCATAGAATGTATAGTTTTGCCCATGAACAGGACCCATGTAGGACTGTATTTGTGACTTGCTTTTAGGGCTCTGTAGGCGGCAGCAAAGGGCAAAGCTAAAGGCAGCCAAAGAAGCGGATGGACGCGACCATTGCGATCAAAACAACATTTCGGATTTGATCAGCAGCGATCATCTTGTATATTTTAATTTTTAAAGCACAGAACTTTTTTTTCCCTAAAGCGTTTTGCTCTTTCTTCGCTCAGCTAGTCTACCTGTCAAGCTTACACCTTAACCCCATCAACATGGACGAGAACAAGGTACATTTTACTTACTTTTTCTAGTTAGCATAATAGTGGCGACACTTAGATAAACAAATGTATTAAATAAGTTAAGTGTGACATAGACGGTATACATAAACGGGGCTGCTCTATAATTAAGCTAAATAGTTATGTTTAAAGCACATTTTTACAGCTACGCAACACAGCTAACATCAGCTAGCAGTTAGCCACTATTGTTATTTTGCTCTGAAAGTACGGGACTGATATACCATATTCCGTGACAGATTATGGCTGGTAAAGTGAAGAAACCAGGGAAACGTGGGCGAAAACCTGCCAAGATTGACTTAAAAGCCAAACTGGAGCGCAGTCGCCAGAGTGCGCGTGAATGCAGAGCAAGAAAGAAGCTGCGTTACCAGTATTTGGAGGAGCTAGTCTCCAGCAAAGAGAGAGCTATTTGTGCTTTACGGGAGGAGCTGGAGATGGTAAGTCACAACTGATGACACATATATGTTACTGGTCTTTAATCAACAGTCATTAATTGCAGCATTGTCTGTTCTTCATATTTCTAGTACAAGCAGTGGTGCTCAGCCATGGACCAAGGAAAGATTCCCTCTGAGATAAAGGCCTTGCTTACAGGAGATGAGCAGAAAATCCCTCATAATGGAAGCAACACAAAAGCATCCAAAAACAGCAAAACAACGGCAGCAATTGACAAGCCTGAACGCAGAAATGAGTGACTAACAAGGCACACAACGTTAAAAATGATGTTACATTTACACTTTTGGAAGAACTCCATGGGGCTATTACGTGAAGCTAAAGCCAAAACCTGGCATATTTGGGCAATCCACAGACCTGTTTATACAGTCTATGGTCAGACCCAGGCTTATTTCTAAAATGGAGTGACTTGAGGCTTAAACTGGGCATGGAGCTTGCTAACTTTCAGCTCAGGATTTTAAGATAAGCCTGGACTTGTTAAGGAACTTTGATGGAATAGCCCCCATAACAAGAACATGTTATTTATATTCATGTCACTGATCTCTGATGAGATTAAACATACATACTCAATTACTCCCTACAAATCTACAATCTACAAAACCTTTTATGCGCACTTTAAATGATTGGCTTCTGGCTATGTATTCAACCACATATAATTTGAGATATTTTATTGAAATTAATTATAATACCCTGTTTTATGGGTGTAGGAGACAATGTTGTATATATTGTTCTAAGTTATGTTAGCCTAACCATATAGTTATTATAGTATAGTTTTGTATGTGGCAATGTTTTAGTTTGTTTTGTAAAATAAATAAAAAAATATATGAAAGATACATAAGTACTTTGCCTTTTTATTGACATTGCTTCTACTTCTCTTATTCTCTCCATGTTTTAGTATTTAAATGCAAATTAGTTATGTTGTTTTTATAGTTTGTGATTACTTTTAATTATTGTCACTAAGTGCATGAACGGGACAATTTTCAAAGTGAATTTATTACAAAGCATAGATCATAAACAATTCACAAAAATACTCACATGGCTATTCACAAAATGTTTTTGGACAATTAAAAACAAGACAACAGAAATGCACATACAGCTAATACATGTGTTTCATGGTACCATGCAAAGTTATGACTGGCAATTGTGTTTCCACTACTTCAGACTCAAGTTTGAAACAATTTTAATTTGAAGACACGTTTTCCTCAAATTTTGTCATTTTGTTGTTAAGATGTACAAAGCAAAAACTTTAACAGCATTATAAAGAAATCATATATTTATTCTGATTATCTTGCTATTAATACATCCAAAAATCAGAGTGAAATAAAATTTTATCTATTCAGAATAGACTCACTCAGCTAACTGAAATTTTTGCCATTTCAAGACATTAAATCACAACATTTAGTTAAGTTAAACATGGTAATGATTATTCAAACTACACAATTTAAGTCTGTTAATGTGAGCATAATATACAGGTGTAGATGTATATGGCTTGAAGCCATATGGCTACAGGTATTGTAAATCTGGTATGTGTACATGAGAACACCAAGAAACGCATAATGTGCGTACAATGAAAATAATGTCTTATGGCCAACCACCAATATTACATACACAAACAAGGTATGTCTGAAACATGTAGTTGCTCACAAGTGTTGAATACAAGAACTATGGGTGCCACAAAAGCCCTTTATAGAAATTAGAAAATTCTGTTTGTGTGAGGACATAGTTATCATACAGTCTTTAGGTAGTTTGCAAATCAATGTTGGCAGTGTGTAGCGTGTGTATCTTTGATGTCATTCTGTTACAACAACTTAACTAATTTTATACAAACGTATTTGAAGGATTGGAATTGGTGGGCCAGGCAACCTTTTTGTCTTTTGCCTCTCGATCGAATGATTCATAAACTGACTCCTTGGTCATTGTCTTAGCCTGCACTGGAAGGTCCACTACACCAACATAGTTCTTTTTAGCCATTCGAGAACTTGCTGTGATAGTGTAGGCATTACTGCGATAACATTTCATTGATGACATGCAAAAGGTTTCCCTCATGCCTCTCCTAAAGTTTGCATTGTACACACAGTACAAGGTAGGCTTAGCTGCAGTGGAGCTGAATGAAATCCAGATAATTGCTGCAAAGAACAACAGCCTCTGTCTGTTTGAGCTGTGAGAGTCTAACGGGTGCCAGATCTGGGCAACATAAAAGGGTGTCCAGGAGAGAAAGAAAACTGAATTGAGCATCAAAAACATCTTAATAGTCTTGACTTTAGTCCGTGGGACAATATTCATTGTTCGACGCACTGTGTGGCCATCAGCACTGATCCTCCAAATGTAGCGAATAACTCTTTGGTAAAAGAACACTATCAGTGCCACAGGAACCATAAAACTTAAAAGTAGATGAAGCACAGCATAGATTGTCCCTGCCCAGCCAAGGGGGAGAAAAAAGTTACAATGACTGGTGCTACTATTTGCTGTAGTGAAGCCATAGAAAAAGAAACATGGGGATACAAAGACTGCACCAAACAGCCAAGAGGCCAGGATCATCTTCTTGGCCTTCTCTCTGGAAACTTTAAAGCTGAGTGGATAAACAATTGTATAGAAGCGGTCAACAGAAATAGAAAGCAGGACATATACCTGAACACCTGGACATAGGTGCTGCAAATATCGCACAATTTTGCAAACAACTGCACTGAGTGGCCATTGTCCAGAGGCCACCTGCAGGAGGCCAAAAGGAGCACACCCCAGGCTCATGAGGAGGTCAGCACAGGCCATGGACACCACAAAGTAATTGGTGGTCGACTGAGTCCTTCGGCTCCTGTGGATAACCAGACAGACCAGGGCATTTCCCAAAATGGACACCAGCCATATGATGCCAAACACCAAACCCAAGACGGCCACCTCCCCAGAGGTCAGCTCACTTTCATGTAAGGTCCCATTTGGTTGGATGGTCACTGTACCTTCAGTGCTGCAGAGAGGAGTTGTAGGCAAGGAAGCTGGGACACTTGAGTTTTCCCTTTCAGAGAAGTTAAATGACATGTAAGATGAAAATGCTGGTGAATAAATGGAGGGATTGATTGATTGTGATGGCTTAGAATAAACCATATTTATACTGGTCCAACTGTGAACATCTGTAAAGAAAAAGTGTTACAGTTAGAACAACATGAATATGTATATATAAAAGGAAATTTATAAGCAACTTTGCAGACATTTAAATCCATAATCTTACCAAGCATAAACTATTGTGCAGTGACTTCAAACTGAACAGGATGCAACCAGGGATTAAGTCAAACCTTTTAAATGGAGCTACAGTTCCCTTGCGGTGGTTTATTTCATTAACCCCTCACACACATATCCTGTTAAGATCCCATTGTCCTTAGGGATCACCTAGGCCTTTTAAAGTTGCAATGTCCCATGAGGGTAGCCTATGCTCACGCTGTTCAAATGAAATCGTTGAGAATCATACATGATTTTACACAAAATTGTAGACTATTTGAAATTTTGAAGAAACACGTACATTCCCTATTGGCCAAGAGCAGACACATGGGTATAAGTCTAAGTAATTACTTTTACAAAGTTACTGCTGGCTTTTTGAAGAAATTGCATTCACGTGAGTGTTTTGTTTTTTGAAACAATACTCGAGAAAAAGTTGTGTTTACTCTTCTTTCTAAGTGACAATGCTTTAATTATTAGGTTCTCTAATTTATGCTGACTATCATCTTTTGATAAAATCAAGAATCTGCATTATTTAGGCTGATATTTTTCTGTCCAATTAGGCTACATTAATTCAAAGAAAAACAGATGTTACGCCCAAACAGTGCTATAAATAGCGCTATGAATGAAACACCAGATAACGTTGTCGCCTACAAGCACACAGACAACACAAGATTCTTAGTCTTATAGTCCTTAACATATTTTGCGAGATCCGGGAATCAGTCTAATCACAATAATCGCAAATAAATTTGTCTCTAAAGCAGCGCCAACAAGGTGGCGTTGGCCTCGGCGTTGGTGCGTCTCTCCATCATCTTCATAGTAGACTACAGGCTGTTTACGCACCTTTTTCTAGACCAACTAAATATTCGTATTCTTACAGTTTGCGTTCAAATGAATCTGTTATCACAACACAGACCTTCTAAAGACTTAACTATTTTTATGACCTAGCAGATCTAACAGCAGGTTTTCATCTCTCCCTACAGGCCTGCCATATCGAGTCGATGTGTGGATACTCACCAGTTCACAGCATCGCAAAGAGATACGCTTCGTGTGGCTGTTTTCCGTGATTCACCGCGGCTCTGGGTGACAAGCAGCCGCTCAGAGATGGAGCGATGGCAGACACCATGGCTTTCGGTCGTGGTAAGAGTCCCCAGTCTCAGCAGTCTAACCTTACGCATATGTCTTCACAGGGATATTAGGATGGCGCTGAGGAGGAACATAATATTGCCTTCTCTAGCTAGAGCCAGGGCCGGAACAAGGATGTTTGGGGGCCTTAAACCTTTTCTATAGCCCCCATATTTATACTCTTTATTATAATTTATACTGTTATGACAATAATAATAATAATAATAATAATAATAATAATAATAATAATAATAATAATAATAATAATAATACACATTATTATTATTATTATTATTATTATTATTATTATTATTATTATTATTATTATTATTCAGTTCAGACCTGATGCATCATGACCCAAAGTAAAAAGTGTTGGTCTACCATCCATGTCAATCCCAATAAAACTGAGGTAGGCCATGTCTGCTTACAATTTTAATAGGCTATGTCCAGTAAAATTAGACAAATGAACACTATTTTCATGATCCTTGGTTGCACCTAGCTCATCTTTTGACCTTCACACCACAAGTCTGCTGATTGACTGTTTGGGTCTACTCCATAAAAGGATGCAGAGCCTTCCACATCATAGACTGTATAATATGGTCCCCATGAACGCTCAAACGCTGACGGTGCTCTGTCTCTGCGTCGCCATAGCAACCGTATCACCAAGGAGACCGGCTGCGCACGGAGAAGAGATGGAAAGGACCAGGGAGAGAAAAAAAAGTCAAAAGTATTTCAGTACTTAATGACTGAGTGTGGGGTCAGTGATTCAGCATTGTTACAATTACACACCTTCAGATTCATTATAGCATTTGAAAGTCTGGGTGAGCCATTTCAAAATTCAGGTTTGAAAATAATTTATTGCCATTTGAATGCAATAATATTGCCATTTGAATGCAATAAAATAAATAATAGCTTCAACAACTACATAAATAAATACAAGGTTCATCAAAATCACCTGTTTAACGTAGAATCAAGTAGCAAAGACTGAACAAAACCTTATTTTTAGGCGATGTGGCTCTCCCTATTAAACATGTAAGGATGATCATGAATCATTATCATTACTGTTGAAATTAAAACATTACATTAGATTTAAAGTCTATAAGACATTTATTTACAGTTATACAGGAGAAAGTTGTGACATTTTCATTGGGACTACATAAGAAAAAAGAAATGAAACACACCATCTTATTTACTGGATAGTTGTTTTGTAGACAGCTTATGAATTTACAATTTATAGTAATAATGTGCGGGTAGATACAAGTGAAACAAGTACTCTTACTTTTTAATGCATAGGCTACAGATTATTAAGCTAATACCTCTCAAGATAACTGAACAAATTAAAGAACATGCAGACTCCACCATAAAGCCCAGTCTTGGAACATTTTGCTGTGAAGTTGAACCCTAACCTTCACATTTTCTATGGCACCAAGAACCCTGATTAAAATTGTGTGAGCAGTAAAGCTCCACTAGAAAAAAAGGAACTAATAAATAAAATATGTCTTCTTATTGAATGAATATGATTTTAGATAGTCCCATGATAATTACTCATGTGGTCAGCCAAAAGTCCTCTTATTCTATACAGAGTCTCATTTCTTGATAAAAACACCCATGAGTTCCAATGGTTAGGAATGACAAGTGGATTGACAAACACATGGCAAGTTCCCTCATCAAAACAGAACAAATAAAAATCAATATTAGGATCATTTGTATATCAATCAGAATTGATCGTCCACAAACTTGAGGAAGAGTAATGTTATACAGTGGAGAGGGCTCCAGATGCTCCTGCAGGGGCTGGGTTGCCAGGCTAGATATTTACAATAATTATGTACAAACTGGTTATTCCGTCTAGCCCCTGAGTCCTCCATCCAATGTCAGAGTGCCAAAACTGAAGGAAGAAAGAATACATTTTATTACAGTCACCCTGAATAACATGCAGTTTATAACTCAACATACTGTTTTGTGTATCATGTCTTGTAAAATACAAAACAGATCGCTTTCTTTGTGGTTAAACAAGAAAAGAATCTTTGTATTAAAGTGTGTTTATGTCTCACCGTTCTAAGAAGTGGTTATTTTCTGCCAACTCTTTGACCACACCTTCCATCTCTTCCTTTAGTTTCTTCATCCTTAAACAAAAGTATACACATTAAAAGTGGCTTAGCAGCTGGCTTCAGATAATCTTAATAATATCAATAACACCCACCCCAGAGTCATTTCCACAAGTGTGTTCTGACTCAGGTAGGCCTGAGGCTTCATCCCACTGGACACCAGAGGAAGGACTTTCTGAGGAAGCTGCTCTTGCAGCTGCACAAAGCCAAGACATTTAGTTAGCAACAGGGTTTTCTGAAAGAACAACACAATAAACACATACAGGTTAAACTTACCTTGATGGCTCTCTCCATGAACATAGTTACCTCTTTCTCAATGCTTATCAGATTACCAGACAGGCTGAGGAACTGTTTCCTCACGTGATGAACTTTTCTGTAAACATAAACACAGCATCTAAGCAACTGAAATGTTTTAAGTATTTTACGGTTTTAGTTGGACTCCCATTATAAAGCTTAGGGAAAATATTTCTTACCTCATCCACTCCTCACTCTTAGAGATAAACAAGCGGTATTTCATGGCACATTCCTCTGTGAATAGGGATCTTGCTTTGCTGGCATGGAGGACCAGTTTTTGTCTGTTCAACAACATATCAGTTAATACAAAAAAAAGTTTTTTTTTGTTTTTTTTACATACATTCAGAGATTAAAATATTTACTTATCAAATTTATGGATCTGTTCTTCGTTGTATGGCAGTCCTGGGGATGATGTGAAAAATAAAAAGGTCATTTGAACTAATAGACAATATTTTTTACTCAATAATGCATATGAAGCAATGCTCACTTCGTTCAGCCTTGTCCTTCTTGAACTGCTGGTAAATGGCTGTGATGGCATCCAGCAACACTTTGATTTTCTCCACACTATAGAAAACAGAAGAAGTTAATTAAACTACATAACTAAGTAGATGTAAACTCATACAGCTTCAGCCCTACTTTCTGTCCTCAGGATGAGTTCCGACTTGTTGTGTCCAGGTGTCCGTCAGTACTCCTCCGGGTAGGAATTTACTTTTGATATCTTGTGTTGTTCGCTCAATAGGCTCCAAAGAACTTGCAATCTGAATATTAAAATGCTTATTGGTTCATTATTGCAAAAAAGTTTATGTAATTTTTCATAATAGCAAAAAGATAATTCGTTTTTTTTAAATTTTTTATTTCAAGTAACATTATCTTTAATTTATCAATACTTGCCCTGAGAATTTTCTTGTGCATGTCTGAGATCTCATCATATTCTGTTGACAACATGTTGGCCTGCATGAACACCTCAAATCTATACAACACAATAAGTCAGATAACACATATCACCATAAAGGATGTAAATTGATTTTTAGTTACTCACAGCTGTTCTGTTTTTTCAAGTATCTGGGTACAGTAGCCACACAAATGAAAGACTTCATTCTTTTTGTGTTGAATTTCACTATAGTCTTCCTTCATCAGCTCTCTAAAAATATTACAGGACATTTAAATCAAAAGACATCACTGAACAACATAAAAATATTTTGTGCAATAACATCTTCACTCACATTAGCCCACGGACACCTTTACGTACAAGTTCCTGATACACAAGGAGAGACTCTGAAGTTTTCCATAAGTGTCCCACATCTCCAGCAAATGTCTGTAGATGACATAAATGTTGTTTTCAGTCCCAGTTTAACAATAAAAAAGTATATATAAAAGTATATAAGACAGTTTAATGATCATTACCTTGGCATAGCTGGCATCTAAATCTAGATCGTAGCGCGGTTGAACTTTTGGTGGACTGGCTGTAAAGCAAAAGCATATATATATATATATATATATTCAAAGCATTAGTCTACAAATGCATGATGAGTGAAATCTTGATACAGACGGTCTTCAAAAATGAGGCCGACGGTGGTGACAGACTCGCGGCTGACGAGCATTATGGGGTTGTCTCTGGAGGTCTTGGGGAATGTTTTGGCTTGGCGGTTTGGGTCAAGGATGAGGCGCCGACCCTCATAAAGTAGCTCCTGATTGTGGAGTGTGATACTGGTCCTTCGGCACAGCAGGTCCTGGAACAGTGCAGCTCTGTAAAAAGCCAAAAAAAAATGGATACTCTTAAATTGTAAGTTTCATACCAAATTAAATATAATTAAAGAGATGAAGAGGAGGGCTTCAGTGGGTCAATCAAAGTTCAGATCAGGTACTCATCAGGATCACAGGGGAAAAACTACACTTACAGACACTAAAAAGCAGTTGGAGGGCCTAGAATTTCTTCTTTTTAAAATTAAATACTTTTTTTTTTTTTAAAGTTCTTACGTGTTGTATTCATGAATGTAGATGTGATGAAGAGTAGCTTGCTGTAGGCTGAAAACATAAACAACAGTACGGTGTAGGATGTCACTGGTCTCTGCAAAAAACTGGTCAAAACCCCAGCACTTTTCTTGATCTGCCTCCAAGATGTTGGCAAGGACAGGGGTAAGAAGGCTCTGCAATCCCCTGTTAAATAAATACAAAGAACACATTCTAACACTAGTGACTAAATGGGTAAATTATCAATTCTCTCATAAACTAAAGCTATGTATAGTCCATTGTACCTTTGTAACAGAAATACTTACTTAGATAAGCTGCAAGACACTGGCATTTCTGTGCTCCATTCAATTTTGCCATTTTCACACTTCTGGTGGCCAGAGATTGTTCCAGGAGGCTTCTCTGTGATAATTTTATACCTGATACACATATACTCAGTTTCATATTATATTTCACCAAATCTTATGGCAATGATCTATACAAAACTGGACTTGATTTAATGTTGTCAGATAAACAGACTTACATCACTTCTTTATTTCTGCGGGGTCCTTCAAAAGGTCGGAATGGGAGACTCCCTGTAGCTGCATGGTAGAAAGTAACACCGATACTCCAAAGATCCACTGTGGCTCCATATTTTTTCTGGTGATCTTTCCTTAAAACAGCACGCTCGTACATGTCAGGGTGCTACAGGGTGCAAAAGGATGCATTTGATTTATAAAAAGTTAGACAAAGTATTTGGAACAACTAAAGGTGTACATTTTCTTACCAAATATTCCTCAGTGCCATAGAGTGACACAAACTGCTCATCATCCTCCAACTCTCTAGCAGCGCCAAAGTCTGTCAGCTTGTAGACAGAGTGTCCATCCTCTCCAATCACACGCATAATGTTCCCAGGTTTAATATCACGGTGGACAATGCCATATTCCCTCAAGTGGTTCATCCCAGCAACTAAAGGCAAAGTAGAAGAATGTCAACAATTGTGTCAAGCTCCATTTACTGTCTTATGTGTCTGTGTTCACCGTTTCAACTTTGTTTTAAAATGAAATATTACAGAGAATATTACTTACCCACATCATGGAGGACTATAAGGAACTCATCTTCAGGAAGGCCATAGGCGTTTGAAGCCTCCTCTAAAACAGTGTACAGACTCCCACAAGGGCAGTACTCCATAACAAGCACCTTATGACGAGTGTTAGACTGTTGACATACAGAAAGATATGAGGAAAAACTACATGTACAGTAAGAATATTTCTTTATTTATTATCACAGTGTCTAAATTACATATTTAACATAATAGTATAGTATAGTTGTAAAATAGCCATTAATCCCTTCTGAACAGGTTTGTATTAAACAAAAGTGTTGCTGTGTTGTTTGCATTGTGTATTTGCTATTCACAAGAGGAATTATTACTAACCTCCTCTTCCACTGCAAAGAGTTTCACAATGTTTTTGTGGTTTAGTTTCTTCAAAACTTCAAACTCCCTCATCTGGACATCTAATGGCCTCAGAAAGCTAATGTTATTGAATACCTTCACAGCATATAGGTCCCCAGTTTTCTATAAAAAATAACAGATAAGCATGCGTTAAACTTTTAAACCCATTAAAATGGATGAAACAAATGATGCAATAGTGCATATTGTTTTACTTTGTGTCGGCCACGGTAAACATTGGCTGTTGCTCCCTGACCAAGCAGATCAGAGATCAGCCAAAGGTAGTTAGTGGTACTTTGCATCCTGAAGACTCAAGAGACTCTGTGGGGAAACAATGCATTAATGGCATTCAATAATGTTATGTCACATTGTCAGATGGAGGGCAGGGGCCTGTGTAATTCTATGATAGAGTTGACGTTTTTGGAACTCTATAGGCCTGCACTGAGAAATCTGTCCTCCGTATGCAGGATAAGGCACTGGCAATTCTAGGCTCCATTGTGATTGTAGTACTTTTTAACCCAGTAAGAGGGTAGACTACTTATCCTGTTTTAAATCAAAATCTCTATGTAGACTAAGATTTTACTTTTTAGTTTACAAAGCAAGCCAGCAAACGAATGAAAGATCGTCGTCAATAATCGCTTAGGTTGTGATTTACAATTGTACGTGTCCTAAAAAGTCACGCAGTTCTGTTTTGGTGCTGAAACACAGTAGCGACGTTAAAGCTACCGGGAAATTCCCATTAGGCCTCAAACAAGAGAAACCTGCTTCAGAAGTAATCTGTAATCTGCCGGAAAAACATCATCTTAAACGCAAATTAAAAAAACACAATGAAACAAAAATATGTCTGGGAATGGCCTGTGTTAAAATGAGACAAGAAGGTAGTCAAAGAAGGAACTAAAACACTAAAAGATCACACATTTAGCAGTAGTTGTTAGATAAATACAATTATATCGATATGTAATAAGAAATTATATTTAAATTAGCCTATTTACATTCTGATCAGCACAAGTATGTTTATTTGCGCATTTTCACTTTCGATGGCGAGGAACTAGATTTCCATCGGAAAGACACGATTTCGAAATAAATAAAATCTTAGCGTGTCGATACAGACTACACTAGCCAACACTACAGGACTCATATAATACATTACGGAGTTGTTTTTTAAAGATAAATACATACAGATATGTTGTTTATTTCCTCACCTTCTGTATGCGGACGTCGGAGGCTCTTCCGCTGTTCCCTGTCACGTGTCCGAAACGATCAAATGAAGTTTAAAGGAGGGCGGGGCCAAATAATGACGCCTGAAAGAAGCATTAATTTGATCATTTGGGTCAAATTTCAGGGAAAGAAAGACAAAAATATATCGGTTTCACCAATTCTACAGTCAGTTATGATACTATATAGACAACAGCTGTCTGCCCACTACATCCAAATCTTTGGGCTTCTTATCTTCTGTAATTAGTTAGCCTAATTATATTATTTTAAAGTCTTGTGTCACTGTTAATTTGCAACACTATATGATAATTGGATTCATTCAGAACCATTCAGAATTTAAGCAGTAGCTGCTTACATTTTCATAAAGAAAGGGGTGAAAATGTTGGCCCATCTAAATGATTGCGCAGTAATAACAAAACACACATACATGGTCAAGTTCAAGCACTTGTATTTAACAAAATAAGGAGGAAAACACAGCAATTAATGAGTTACAGCTTATGGTGGCAGCTGGATGGGCTATACAAGTAAATCTGTTTACAAGCAAAGCAAACAACTGACAAAAAAGGGGAAAAAACAGACATTTTGTCAATAACCAAATGTTGGTCATTTCTTTTCTTGCAAAGAAATGTTGGTAACCAAATAAATGATGACAAATGACTTGTTTAACCTCCAAAATATGTCAAAGTGCTTTCTAAAAACTTTGATAGGATTTCAACATTTGACAGTACAATTTCTTTTGTACATTTTGTATAATGGTGTTTAAAAGAAAAGTCGTCATTTATCAGGACAAACAAGAAAACAAGAACCAGCTTTGCACAGTTCTCCAGCTGCACCACAACTGCGTTTGGTACCAGAATATAAGTACTGTAAAGTGCAGGTATCACATGAGAACCTCATCCTGAAAATTGCTTAAGTACATTTAATGTGTCTGTTAGTGACTGTACCACAGGTAGCTCAACACAGGTATAAACATGACATGAACATTTGGCATCATCCTCCTTTTTAACTGTAATATTTTGTCTATTATTGAGAAAACATACATTTTTGCATTTTAGACAATAACTAAAACAGTATAGTGTTGAATGTTGTTTTTGCTCATTGTGTCCAATACTGATTAAAGTATGGCCATGGACATTTGAAAAATCCTTGGATGTTCTTAATTCTTAACATCCATTAGCTTCAAATCCTTGCTACCAATTAAAATACAGTTACACATTTGATTAAAGTAATTATTTTTGACCTATAGCTGCCCTGACATCAAGTTTGTTAGTATTATGATTATTATTTTATATACCAAGACTTATTTGGGTTTGAAGATTAACGGGTAAATCTTAACTGGAGTGAGACACAATACAAAAATATGATTATGAAATTACGCATAAAGATTGTCACTCATGCTGGTGTAGTTTTCTCTTTGATGGCACCTTTACATATAAAAGTGGAACTGACTGGGAAAGAAATCCCATAGACAACTGGACAAGGCATAATGTTAAAATTTCAAAAATATAGTTTTTGTGGTCACGAAAAGCAGAAAGACATAACATAGATTTACAAAAGGACATTGCAGATACAGTAATATCGTCAAGGCAACAGAGTTGATGCCATGTTCACTTCTGGTCCCAGACTGTTACCGGCCTCCACACTGGTCAAAGTTATTTTGGCACACCAGTCAAAACATTTGACTGATTAGACTTGAACAGATACTAAAACCTGAATATGTTGCTCAATGTACTGATTGGAGATTGTCGAACATCTGGAGTGATATTTTGTAGAAAAATATAATGAGGCAATATTAAAAAGATGCACTGCAAGATTTCAATGGATAGATTTACAATGATTTTCTATATAGCTTATAAATACATGTATCTACACAGTATGTAGTATAAAAAAATAGTATGTAGCATTTAATGGGCACTGGATTCCTCTGTTTTTCCTCAACATAAAAATAACAAAACATGACAATGTGAAACTGGTCAGGCACAAGATTGCGTTATTCTCCTAAACACTGCCTCCTCCTCCTCACTGTACAGGTTTAGGTAGTTCTACCCTTACAACAAATGGTGGCAGTCAAGCATTCACAAACTTTCATTTAACTTTGACTATACTGAAGGGGAGGTATAATAAAAATCTGCCTGGTCCAAAACCATGTAGTGTAAAAGCCTACAGACAAAAACAAAGACATTTTACACATTTAGAGAATTATATTTGTTTTACATAAGCTTCTGTTTAGGTGTTTTCCCCAAAATCATTAAGTGCATAGAGATTAGTGTAAAGTTAGTTTTGGTCTGTCTGTACCAGTTGTGTCATTTTTATCGTACCACTGCTTTTACTAATAATTGTATGCAAATGAGAAATTGCCAATAAGAAGCCTGAGCATAGACTATAACAATGTGAATTTTTTTTTTCAATATTATATAGTTTGTTTAAGTCCAAGCTGTATTTTAGTTTAAACTGCAAAAAGAAGTATTGGTGATCGACACGTTTTCGATGACAAATGGCATTTTTGGATGTAAACATTACTATCCATGACCTGCTTTCTCAAACAGGGCTTTCGGGCAGAATATGTGCCACTTGGTGTTATAGTGGTACAGCTCTGCATGACTCACGTCAATAGCAAAGGTACTTGAATGAACCGCTTGGTAAATGAAAGGAGGTAAATCTAAATCAAAGACTGTACCACATTATGGTTCCACCTGCTCCTTCAGTTTCCATGGTAACCACACATAGCTGCAGCAGCGAGAAGGAGCCTTTGGGGGGCGCCCATCACATATGGTTGCTGCTGTTTTCATTATTTGGCATTAGATAAGTTAAACGTCCTGCTGTGTGCTTTTTGTCCTTCAGCCTCTTTCTTCTAGTTTAAGGCAACTTATATTTGTGATAATTTTAATAAAACCTTTTCTTAAAAAATGTACAAATTTCTTGATACAAACCTCTATGGCATTATCAGTAAACACTGTATAGAAAATATATAAATATGCTTCTCTCTTTTTAAATGTACAAATGTTCTGCAGCTCCCAGTTTTCTTTTCTCCTTATGTTGTCCTCCTTGAACAGTCTCTCTTTCCCATTTTTAACCTCAGATATGCACAATTGCTATTTACAGTGAGGGGATGGAGCTGTGTGGAGGGTGGAGAGGCTCACGAGGAGTCCGTGCAGGGTGAGGGTGGAGGAGGGTAGAGGTGATGAGAGTAGCTGCGCTCTGTGTATGGCGAAGGCGGGCAGCTCTCACAGTTCTCCTCCGCAGACAGGTACTGACTACGGGGCGTGGGCGGAGGCGGGAACGGCTCTGAGTCGTAGTTGAGGTCGCTGGTGTAGCCCTTTGCTGCCGCACCAGATTTGAGCGGCACTCGGCGGCCTGGAGTGTAGTCACTGTCACACACGTCAGTGCTGCAAGGAGTGGTGGGTGGGGCAAAGTGTCGGTATGTGTATGGTCGATAACTGAAAAAGAAGGTATAAAAGGCATTAAGTTGTACAGAAGGAATTAAACCAAATATCCGTCATGCAGCGCTCTCCGTAAGCACCGGATAAACAATATGTAACAGCTTTAAAAGGTATTTTATTACCATTTTATTTCACAATATTCAAAACTACAATAACTACTTATTACAAATTTGAATAATTTTCAGCCTCATTCTTCTCTTAAATTCCGTCAAAAGCATATTTAATTGTGGGTACGATTTCTCAGTTTCCATACCTGTAAGATCTGTGCGTTGAAGGACTGTTTGAGGAATACCCGAACTCCATAGTGTACTGAGAGCGGACGGTTGCGGGGGACGGTGGAGGATTCAGGATCTGAAAAACATATTTTTAATCATTACATTTTGTGCTTATTTTCAAAGTAATTGTATTCATTCAGAAAACATTAAAGCTCACCGGGGGGAAGTAGGTGCCCTTTGTGCTAGAGGAACTGCTGGATGAGGCACCGGTCACATGTGCACGGTCATACGGTGGGCCACTGCTCCCACCCATAATGCTG
Organism: Boleophthalmus pectinirostris; assembly: GCF_026225935.1. Taxonomy (NCBI): domain Eukaryota; kingdom Metazoa; phylum Chordata; class Actinopteri; order Gobiiformes; family Gobiidae; genus Boleophthalmus; species Boleophthalmus pectinirostris. Next base: position 22,060,997 of record NW_026571133.1, on the reverse strand, counting down.
AGGGAGCCAATCATAGACTTCCCTCGAGACATACCTGGGGGCAGTAATAGTGTAGGTTAGAATCCTGAGTACGCGCTTCTGAATAAACTTAAAATAGAAATCACAGGCCCCACCTGGGAGAGAGCTGGACAGAGAGCCGGGGTGTGGCACGTATCCAAGTGGCACAGAGGATGGCCCATGTACTACAAAGTCATTTGTTACCGTTTCACTGTCATCCTTCATCTGTGGACAGAGGACGCGCTGGCATACAAAGTAAATAGCACCAACGCCAAAGAGTGCCAAGACCACACCCACAATTGAACTAATAGTGTTGTTTGGAGGGGGAGGTGGCTCTTCTGTTGGGTCTGAAAACATCCAAAATATTGAAAGTTTAATACCTGCAGCACTGACGTGGCATACCATATTTAGCTATGTGTGGACAATTAACATAGAAAATAAAACTTACAGCAGCCAAGTTCATCAGAATTGTCAGTACAATCCATGTTATGATCACACTTTTTGTGTTTTCCAATGCATTGCCCATTGGAACAGCTGAACTGATCAGGGGGACAGCGAACTGAAATAGGGGTGACAAGTATATTTTTAAAATATCAACACACATATCTTTAATACATGATAAAAGCTGTACTTTGGCATAAAGGTTATTAATAACTAGATCACAGCCTTTACCTTCACACTTGTTCTCATCTGAACTGTCTTGACAGTTGATCTCTCCGTTGCAGCGCAGGCTCATATCGATGCACTGGCGACTGTCACACTGAAACTCAGACTCAGAACAGACTGGGCAGTCGTCCTCATCGCTGCTGTCATCACATTCAGCAAAGCCATCACAGCGCCAAGCCTGAGGGATACAGTCCACCTCTCCAGAAGTGCAGGAGAACTGCTCCGGTGAACAAGTGGGGGGCTCTGTGGACAGACAATACAACGCTTATGTAGCTAAGGCAGAAAAGATAAACACGTCATACTCAGATGTGTGGTATTCACCTCCACAGGAGAGCTCATCCTGCAACAGCACCAGATGAATTGGACAGGAGCAGCGAGTGGTCCCATCCCCCTTCACGATACAAATGTGGGAGCAGCCACCATTATCCCATGTGCAGGGGTGTTTACCTGCAAAGGAAATATAGTTAAACCAGGTAGAACACAAATTCAAGAGTGATTAAATACTAGACATGTATATATTTATTATTATACTGTTACATTTGCAGTAAAATATTAATGCATTTTGTAACACTTACTGTACTCTCTCATATCCAACTCATGGACAGCATGGATATCACTCAGATAAGGAATGCGAGCCTGTATCTTGGTGCGTCCCTCTCGAGTGGTCTTGTCTATGCGTTCAATCATTTGCTGCTGCTTGTCTATCCAGTACAAATGGTTCCCAAACACTGTAAGCCCAACAGGCTGCAATATGTTTGAGTCTGCAATCACGATGCGGTTGGCACCTGAAATCACAGTGGCAGGGACAAAACCAAAAGGTTTGTGGGGAGAAAACTTCAGGAGTAAAGCCAACAAAATGGGAGAGGAACTAAGGGGGCGGCAGGAGAGTGGATGGGAGAGGCGGCAAGGGACCAATATGTCAGAGTTTTTTTCAAAATAAATGTCAATGCACAGTCAATAGGAGGCAGTAAGGAGTAGCAACTCAGAATAAATGTAACCAGCTGAAGAGATCAAAGAGTATGATGCCTCTGTTGCTCTGAAGGCATCATGTTTATGTCCTGAGCATAGAGGCTACTACTCACATGGGTTTACATTCCTAAAATGACAGGAATGTGCTGTCCCCATCTCCCACCCACCTCCAAAAGACAGCTAACATATAGTGAGCCTTTGAAAGGACAACCACCAGAAATTGACATTTTTGATGTTTGTGTAGACTTTTTAATCTTACATGTGGGCATAAATAATGTTCAACCATCATCCGGAAAGCATTATCACTCTGAAGTTCTGAAAGTTCAGAGGAACTAGAATATAGAATGGGAAGAGCCATATTAGTACAGCCCTAGGGGTGGAGTTTACCCTGACACTAGCCCTAGACCTGTTTACTTGCTCCTAGTCCCCTAATCTAGCCCCCCTTTCCTTAGAGCAGTATAAATTCTAGGTTCCTCAGACCAGATTGATAATGAATTTGGTTGGCAGCTGAAACATCTTGATTTTCTAAAAACATTGTCCAGATGAATACCTTTTTTTCTACCATGGACCACTCCCATATGAATGAGTGATTACATTGTTAATGTTAAAATATGCTCACCAGACAGGTCGCTGCTCTCGATGCGCCTCAGATCTGAGTCCACCCAGAACAGCTTTCCTACTTCATTGTCTATGGCCAAAGCAACCGGTTTTCCCAATCCGCTGAAGAACAACACCTCCCGTTCTGTCCCATCTAGCGCTGCACGTTCAATTTTTGGAGATCTTTCAAGCAGATTAGTAAAGTACATGTATCTGGAAGACAAGACAACACCAACAGCTTGGTCAATTACAAAGTATGAAGTAGAGAAATGGAGGAAAAGCTTTATGTTTGTAAATGAATATAACTTTGGAAGTATCAATTAGGTTAATTGGAAAACCAAATAAAATGAACAAGACAAAGCCTGACACTATATTTAATCAAAATGTATACTGAAAACTGAATATTTTAGTGAAATTAGGCCGTGACACACAATGAACTATTAAAAAAGTAATGCCAGAGTCAGTTTTACTCCACAGTGGGGCTCTACACTAGGCTGCATTACTTTGAAAATCAGGTACCCCTGTGCTTAAATATAAAGCTCTAAAGAAAATTAACTGCATTGAAACTTCTGGTCTGTTCCTCACTCATTCTGGATAGGTACCAGAACATCTGCAGACTTCATTTCACAACCACACAATGACCCAGAGATTACTGTAAGAACCATAGCTCCAAGGAAAGCCTGCAATTATGGTTCGGAAAACAAGCAACTTGGCACCACACAGCTACAGCAGGCTGAACTTCAGAAGGCAGGAGAATGAACAAGATGAACAAATTAGAGTGATTAGAAATGAGGCTGCTCTTCCTCCAACGCTAGTATAGAACAGGGGTTCCCAAACCTTCCAGGCCGGGACTCCCAAAATAATCATGCACCTGTCATGGACTCCGCAAAATTAAACTGGTGTCTGTAATAGTTTGAATAACATCTAAAATTGGGTTTAACTGAATTTGTTTTAGTAGTATGTTTCATTATTAGACCCAATTTAAAAATATACTGACAAAAAAAGATTAAATACAGTGTTATAATTTTATAATTATACCTTCATCTCAGTGCCCTCACATTGGGAACAACTGATTTGTAGTACTATATTATCTTTCGCATTCTCAATATAGATTCATTTTGCCAAGAGGACACAATCAGTTCAATAACATAAACAAACATAAATGTCTGTTACTTATGTAGCTCTAGTAGACACTGTAGCACTTACCCTCTCTCAGGGTTGACCACAATGGCTCTAGGTTTATCATGTTCTCCCCGGAGGACAACTCCCACTCTACTTCCATCTGTCCGGGTGACATTTATGACATTGGTGACTTCACTTGTCCAATAAATAAAGCGGCTGTAGATGTCAATGCTGAGATCATAAAGCTGTAGTCCTTGAGTAGGCCCGCCGATTGATGTGGACACCACTGTCATACTCTGCAAAGCCAAAGTAGAGGACAGGTTAGCAGTCAAAATAAAAGAAAGTATCATAGAAGGTTGAAGGATTTTAACCCACCTGGTTTCCATCCTCTTGAGCACGCCGGATAACATTTTGCTTTGAGTCAATCCAATACAAGTGTTTGTCCAGCGGGTCATAGTCAATGGCACGTACATTTCTCAGACTGTGAATTGGAAGAATGATGTCTGGACTCTGCTGTTCATCCATTACCATCCTGTTAATTGCAGTTTTTTGACTAAACAGCAAAAATGATGTTGGGGCTGAAAGAAAAAGTAAATATTTGAAAATATTTACATTTGAGCAGAATGGATAGAATGCTACACAACAAATAAATGACAAACAACTAAATAATATTTGTCAAAGATGGGAAACCCCAAGCCTAAAATGCACAAAATATGCACACAGTTGTTAGTAAAGCCCCCATACAACAAAAAAGCTGTAACTGAAATGTTTACAATGGACCTTACCACTGCAAGTTTTGTTATCATAGTTGAGGGAAAAGTGGGCTGGGCATCCACAGACGTAGCTGCTGACAGGGACTGCAAGACAGAGGTGGGAGCAGTGGCCATTGGTAGAGGCACATGCGTTCCAACCTCCCTGCCGTGAGGAGTGGAAGACGAGGATGTCCATAACGTAGTCTAAATGGCCTTGAATGAGGGTGCGGTTCTGCCCACTGGTCTTGTTGGCACGCCCTATGATGCGCTGGCTCCAGTCTGTCCAGTAAATGTAGTCCTGGTACTGTGTGAGCTCAAAGGGGTGAGGGAGGTCATCGGCTATTACCTCTCTGTCTTGACCTATGCAACAGAGGACACATTTTAACTGTAAAGGCTGAATTCTTCAAACAGTATTGTATATAAAACAACACAAATAAAATATGCCTATTAAAAGCAGAATTTATTAAAAGGTTAAAGCAAAATTTGTATGATGGTTCACCTTTCACTTTATACTGATTTAGATGAAAGCCAACTCAAGATTTACCTAGCATGTTGGATGACTCAATTAGTGCAGTATCTAGGTCTGTCCAGTAGAGGCGCCGTTCAGCATAGTCAATTGTGAGTCCATTGGCTCGGCCTACATCAGCTACCAGCATGATGCGACCAGTGCCATCCATGGCTGCTCGGTCAATTTTTGGCTTTCCGCCCCACTCTGTCCAGTACATGTACCTGGTTAGACAAAAGTGATTCATTTAATATTATGAATTCTTCTGATAAAACAATCACATTACCAAGGATCAGAATAACAGAATCAGTCTTGTGAGAGGTCTCACCCTTCTGCTGGATCCAAAGCTAGAGCTCTGGGGCTGTCTAGGTCCTTCCAGACCAGGACCTGGCGATGTTGTCCATCTAACTTGGCAACTTCAATGCGGTTAGTGCCCGTATCAGCCCAGTACAGGTTTTTTCCCAGCCAATCCACAGCCATTCCCTCTGGATAGTCCAGCCCAAACTCCACCACGTGCTCAAGAGAGCTACCGTTCATGAATGCTCGGCTGATTGTCTGTGAAAGCAAAATAATGATTCAAATTTTCCAAGTCACAAGCACAAAAAGGTTTACAATCATAGCATTAAAAATAATCTATTCATGACAATAAATCAAAGACTTTAGTTGATTGATTGTTCATAGCACCTCAGTTAAGGTTACCTTTAATGTAATATCAGTCCAATAGATGCGATTGTCTGTGACGTCAAAGTCAAGAGCTGAAGCCTCTTTGACCCCAGTGAGCGGAATGGCAACATTATTGTTGTTGGTCTCCAGGGAAACACGGCGGATATCAGTATGACGAGAGAAGAGCAGGAAGGCCTCAGGGACGATACATGTTTGCATGTCGGATATGAGCTCAAGGCCAATGGGGCATCCGCATTGCACACCCCGAGGCTTGTACAGGCACAGGTGACTGCAATCTCCATTATTTTCAGCACATGGGTTTGTCCCTGCATGTGAAGAAATATGTACAGTTAAATTAAACCATTCTTGTAAAGGTTCTGCAAGTTACAGTGATTGGTGTTTCTAATCCTGGACTTTTCAGACTGAAAATATGCAATTAAAACATACATATGAATAATAATACATTCTCATCTAAGACTCACCAAAGGATTCATGTACATATGTGGCTTTGAGGCCCATCAAGTCAGGAAGCTGGTCAATGATGAACTCACGCTCTGCAGTACGTTTGTGCACACGCTCTATGCTGCGGCGCTGCCAGTCAGTCCAGTAGATGTAGTCACCGAGCAACGTAAAACCGAAAATATGAGGAAGTTTGTCCTCCACCAACACCCGTCTGTTTGTTCCATCCATGTTCATGACCTAAAAACAGGAGAAAATGCAATAAAAGCGATGGGCACTAGTTTTGTGTTATATTACATAACAGGATTTTAGAAACATTAAACTTGAGCTTTTTGGATGCCGCATTCTTCAGCTTGGAGGAGGTGCATATATATTGTCAATATTGACAGAAAGAACTGACACATAATTCTCATCAGATAAAGGTACAACACGTAACTTTCCTGAATGACTTCTGAACATTCCCCATGATAGATAACAACATTTCCATGGGAACAAGCAGAAGAAAGCCCTCCTCCAGGTCAAATAACAGGTTTGTCGAAATGCAAGCCCACTCACAGTATGCATGAATGTTTTTCAATGTAATAAACACAACCAAAATTAAAACATGTTTTTATCTTAGTATATTTTGTACCCAAAATGTTATATACTGTGGTTTCAAATTAAGTGGCAAAGCTTAATGTAAATACATATAAAATACAAGAAAAGAGAATGGAAATGTGATGCCTGATCTTTCAGGAAGTGGGAGGAGTTTAATCATAGTCAGTGCCACTGCAGAATCTCGTATAACATTTTAGTGTGTGTGTCATTATCAGGGAGGAGAGATCCATGCAAACATGCAGCAAAACACATGGTAGAGGAAAAGGACAGAGCAAGGATGGAGGCTCACCGGATTTTCAAAAATGCAGTAGCCCAAGTGGCATTGATAAAAGAAATAAGATAAAGGCAGAGAGAACCTGTTTTGTGCGTAGGCCCTGGCCTGTGTAGGAGTACAAGAGGAGCAGTTTTATCTTTCCTACACACTTCATGAAGTGCACAAAATCCTTTTATTTGATTAAAATATAAATTGCCTCACACATCCAAATCAACATGAGTCATTCCTCAGTGCATATTGCCCCCTGATGATATACTCCTTGACATCACAAAAAATGTGTTCTCAGAAGAATTGTAGAACTGAAAGAATACTGACAAACTGCTGCAAAATTTTAAATCCTAAAATCAAGCAAAGTAAAGTGTAAAAATTATGTTGTTAATTCTATAACCTGAGTTTTATAAAGCTAGTGCTAATGGCAAATGCAACCAACCAATAATTCTACTTATTGACATCAAATGCTCAAATTTCTGAAAAAATACAAAAACAAAAACACATCACCACAACCAAACAGAATATTAACATCAGCAAACAGCAACCAAGGATATCATAGACCGAGATATGTCAGTATAGTAATGAACTAAATTAATCCAAAACAATTTAACTAATTTCCAAACATTTTCAGACACCCATGACACTACTTACAAAAAAACATACAATAGGACAAGGGGTATAAATAAAAATGCTGTTTCTATTTTCAGACCAAAGGTCTGCTGGTTTCAGAGGTGACCGCAGTGTGGCAATGGTTTCAGTTTCTGGCCTATTCTAAACAGTGTAGACCACAGCTAGAGAGGACGCCCCAATCGGAACCAGATGTGGGATTGCTCCACAAAAAACAGCTGGACTTAAACCATGAGAAGGAGGGGGCAATCACCCTCTTCTGTGGATCTTATTGGGACTAAAAAAAGGTTATATTTTGTTTGGAAATCTTGCATTTCAAAAAAAAATTAAAAAAATGCAAACGTCAACTCTTTGCTAAAAATGGCATACAACAAAATATTTAAAATGCAAAACAGAAATTCAATAGAATAAGTGAAGCTGGGAGAGCAAATGTGAAGTGTTTTGACAGAGACAAGTTAGTAGAGCCAATATTCACCCTTAAATTGGCTTTGAATGTCAATATACATTCAGAGTTGATTTTAAATAATTACTAGGAATTACCTCAATCTTATCCGTCTTGGCGTCTCCCCAGTAAATTTTGCGATCAGTATAATCAAGGGCGAGACCATTGGGCCAGCCCAACGACGTGTTGACCATCACTACTCGCTCCATCCCATCCAAGTCAGCACGCTCGATCTTTGGCACTTCACCCCAGTCAGTCCAGTACATGTAACTGTACAAAATATTACAATGGTAGTTAAAATATGTTTATAGTTAAAAAACAAATATAAATATATTTGCTTAAATGTAAGTGTACTTGTGTCTGGTCAGTTTGACATTTGCCACAAGTTACATTTATTCCATCATATGAATAGAAATAGGTGGGAATGAGTTATTAGTAAGAAGCAATTTGGTAAATTTTGTACAGATAGTATGCTTATTAACTACAGAGCCAGGTATGTGTTAATGCAGTTACACAATTGGTTACAGTGTGTCACACTGTAGGCAGTAATCTCAATGGCCAAATTTTAACATTTTGTGGTGTGGTCTTATTCTCACCCAGCCACTGGATCCAGGACGATAGCTCTGGGCTCATCCAAATCTTCTGCTATGAGGATCTTGCGCATGGTCCCATTGAGCCTGGTCACCTCGATGCGGTCTGTACCTGTGTCAGTCCAGTACAGATTCCGTGCAATCCAGTCCACTGCGATGCCATCAGGATGACTGACCTGAGATGTGACCACAAACTCAGCCTCACTGCCATCCAGCCGAGAGCGGCGGATGGCCCTGACATCGTCATCTGTCCAGTAGATGTAACCTTCCACTGGATCGTAATCAATGGCAATGGCGTGACGAATGTCATCCACCTGCATGATAATGTCTGTAAAGTCTGGTGTGTCCAGAGAGATGTGTCGTAAATCAGTCCTTCGGGCCAACAGCAGCATCTGAGTTGCACCTGTGGAAGAAATGGGCAAATTATGCATTGTTTAAACATGCCTTTGCTTTGGCATCTCATGTGCATGAAACTCTATGACTGAGCCACCTGGGGTCCTTGTGAATGTGCATGTGTATAAAGAGCTTATGATAATCCAAACTTGAGGAGAGGCAAATTGGGACCGAAATCAAGCAAATAATAATTTTGAGTGTTTGACTGGAGAGAACATCTTAAACTTTCATATCATCCGATCCTAGCATCATTTGGCTTGTTTAAGTGAAATTAAAACTTCAGCTACCGAGAGCATCCTCACCATTTCTGCAAGTCGCCCCATCTTCTAGTAGCCGGACTCCTGTGGGACAGGCACACTGGTAGAAGGGCTTTGTCGGAGACAGCAGGCAGAGGTGGGAACAGCCGCCGTTATTTACTGAACAAGGAGATGGCACTACTCAACACAAAAAGAGAGACAAATATTTATCTTCACAGAACCCACAATGTAAAAAAGCTACAGGAATAATTAGAAGTTTTTTTTGTCTTCTTTACACACATTGTACATGTCAGAGAGCAAAAACATTCCAACCAGGGCTCTACAGTGCTCCCATTTCACTTGTATTTGCGAGCAAATATTTTGGCATGTGAATGAGGAAAACAAAACAGGCGACCATGTGCGACTGCTTGTTGCATCCCACAATAAGGAGAGCACCGTGCACAGATGTAATGTGACGAGTTAAACGTTCTAAAATGTATCAAACATTAAGGGTGCACTCACACTAGAATTTTAGAACCTGCCCAAGAACAGATAGTTCCTAAAGCACGGTACATTTGTCTAGTGTAAGTGCAATTGCACAGTTGGGACTTTAGCCCGGTCAAAGGAGGTGGGCAAAAGCACAGCACGATTGCTCATGTACGTGCACATGCACAACCTTAGCATACAAGACCTGTCAGGTGAACTGATATTACTTATACAAGGAAAATGAAATGAATAAACGCCGCTCCAACTCATACGGCGAATATGCGTTTACCCTCAATAAGGACTGTGGATGGTGATAAAAAGTTCTGCAACCTCTTGTCTCCAGCTGTCCTCACTGCTCCGCACTGTTTTTATATCCATAAACTTGCAAAGGAGCGCACAGCAGGACTCACTTCTGCCTGACTGTTTAATAGAGATTTCATGCCGCTGGACTTATTTTCTCTGCTAAAGTGACAGCTTTGTTAAAGCAACAGCTCTGCTGCGTGACATGTAAACAGCACCATGTGATGACATCATCAGCCATGGCCCGGTTCGGCCGTGCAGGTGTGAGTGCGGGCCACATAACCCTACGCAATTGTATTTGAGCATGGCATGGCATGGTTCCAAAGACCTAGTGGCTGTCTGCGGAAAAGAGGTCACGTCGACGATTATGACATGATTTTTGTCTAAACTTAGTCTGTAGTTTCATTTTTTTTAATTCAACTCAATTGTATGTTAGTTAGTAGGAAGAAACTTTGGGCAGATCCAGGACTCAAGGGTCTAACTCAACTGCCAGCAGTCAAGCAGGAAAAGTACAGTAATAATTCTTGTCGGGTTTTTATTGTATAAAATTCATTCAAGTAAGTTGGTATTGGTGTGTGCAAGTTTTGCACTGTAATAAACATTCAAAACAAAAAACTTACTTGTGACCCAATTTTTTTCTGTGCTAAAATTTTTAACTTAGAGCAGGAGTGTCCAAACTTTTTTCATCAAGGGCCACATATCTAAACACAGATGAAGCAGAGGGCCGAAGACTGGAGCTCAAAACAGTGAATAATTGAAATATGTGCAGGTTTAACACGTTAAAATGAGTCATCAGTCCTTTATTCCCAAAACATGCTACAGGTCTCCAGAACAGTTGACAGTCAAGGTCAGTTAAATACAACCAATTCAATCATTGTGTCCTTAGGCAAGACACTTCACCCACATTGCCTAGTATGAAAGTGGTGTGTGCGTGAGTGATGGTGGTGGTCGGAGGGACCAATGGCTCCGACTGGCATGGCAGCCGCGCTTCTGTCAGTGTGCCCCAGGGCAGCTGTGGCTTCAATAGTGGCTTACCATCACAAGGGTATAAAGTAAATGAATAATTCTGAATAATGCTCTGTAAAGCATCTTTGGGGACAGAAAATGTCTGAAAGCGCTATATAATAAAGACTTACTTAATTAGACTTATTCACGTTAAGATCCTTAAAACCACACACTAAATGTTAAATATGAACTTTATCAAAGTAGATTTTCAAAAAAACTTGCAGTATAAAGCTCATTTTTAACTGGTGCAATGTAATTTGGGCCAATTCACCTGGAAGTCTGAGGGCCAAGAAAAATTTGTCTTAGGGCTGCATTTGGCCCACGGGCCATAGTTTCGACATGCCAGACTTAGGGGCACATGTGCTCCTGAAAAAAAAGGTAAACTTATTCCAACTCACCAACAGGTTGTCTTTTGGGGCTGAACACGTGGATGTCCATAGGGGAGAAAATATTTGAGTGAACGATTCGCTGTTCACCACCTGTTTGTTTCCGACACGAGTGAATGGAGTGGGTGTTCCAGTCGGTCCAGAACAACGTGTCCTCAAAGAGTGTCAGGGCAAAAGGATGCGGCAGGTCTCCCTTGACAACCACCTCCCTGTGAAGAACAAGACAGAAACATATAGAACTGTGTACAGCCCAGCATCATTCTGTAGGAAACATGACTGCAGTCACATACCTGGAGGAGCCGTCAAGATTGGAGCGGTGAATAAAGTTGTGTTTGGCATCAGCCCAGTACAATTTCTGCTGACTGTAATCCAGAGTTAGCCCATTGGGCCAAAAGATTTCTTTATCAATGATTATGGAACGATTGGTCCCGTCCATTCCGGCCCTTTCAATTTTGGGAATCTCACCCCAATCTGTCCAGTACATATACCTGAAAAACAAGGAGAAGCTAATAAAGAGAGAGAAAACTTTTGAAAATATTTGTAGTAAAATATAAAAATATATTAATCATAAAATATAAAAGAATATAAATGATCATATAAATGATCTAAGACATTTTATGATCATCGAATACACACAACCTGTTACTCCATCATCTTTAGTGTGATGTAAATGTGCAAAAAAAATAAAATAGAGGAAAAGAAAATGAGAGGTGAAGTGTTGTTTTTAAACTAGTCCTAAAGATGCCCGAGGCTGTCCCGAAAACTTGCTGATGGTTCAGGGAGAACACATTCACACTCAGGTTGCCTAGCAACAACATCAGCAGCTAATGTTGATCCTGCACTTGAGACCCAACACAGTACACAAGAATTACAAGCATGTAACAACTCAAGGCTCAAACTAAAAGTACAGTTCATTTGATAAATGTGGCATTGGAAAAAACAAATACATTTTTAAAACTTTGCGTGAAAATTCTTACAACAGTTGCTTTCTATAATGCAGTCCTGTTCTAAAGAAAAAAGTTACCAATAGCAACAAATGTGAAATATCCACATTGAGCAGCTATAACATGGGAATGCGAGAGTTGTTTATGTATGGAGGGGGTTACCACTGTGCAGCTAATTCTTGTCCGTTTGCAGTAATTACCATCACAGCTGGACTGCCCCCCACCCAGCATTCTCTGTCCACACATTGTAAGCGTACCCATCCCCCACTCACAACCACAGCAAGTTTCTTGGGCAAACAACTACAACTACCACAAAAATTAATCTTACAATTCCCAAAACATGTTGCCCAGGGCCCCATTTGCACCTTTGGAAGTTTAACTCCTGCTCTATACAATATTCTATCTACAACAGGGTGGTGGTGCCAAGAAAAATTATATCGCAATTTTTAGAGCCTAGATCAGGATTTCCATGATGTCAGAATCATGACGTTTTTGTAAGCCATGTTTATTGTTCTGTTACCAAACTATCCATCAATGTGTGCTGTTCATAGTACACTATATGAAGCTAATGAATATCCATCTTCTTATATGTAACTCAAAGTATCTTAGATTTGACACTTCACTATGATTGACCAGTTCTATCTATTTAAAGCATGGTGCAGAGCACTGCAGGATGACCAATAGAAGCCAAACCCTGTTCTAGAGAAAAAGATGGGTTAGGGAAGTATCAATAAATTTTTTACCCCAAATCCCATAATGGTAAATTGTGACATTCTTATATAACATTTTTCCACCTTCACACAACTTCACAACTTCAGCATTAATCTGTGGGAGCTGGAATCGCACTGCCAATCTGTGGGTCACTGGAACCAATGATGTTCATGTGGAGAGCAGGTTTCAAACCACTAACCTTCAAATCAGTGGACAAACACTCTATTGCCGCCCATATAGTTTATGTACTTATAACAGATTTGTTTATTGTATTTTGTCATTACAATATAACATGGAAAACCCTCTGTAGAGAGATGTATGGGACTCCTAAAAATGACATTGTCTATCTGTACATAGTGAGTTCTGTGCTAATTGCAAGGGTGACATTCGTAGCATAAGTGTTAGCAGAGTGTTATCACTCTTAACTACACGACATTTTGTCCGCCATCATACTCATTTTAAAAAACAATAAGTCACTAAGCATGAACAAGCAAAGAATCAGCAGTGCCACTAAGAAACGGGTGGGAACGAGACAGAACTTTCATGAGACGAGACTTTGAATTTAAAATAATGGGGTCAATTCAAAATTTTGGTCACCTAATTTTTTATTCATTTAATTTTTACTATATTGTGTTATGAATGTGTTTTGTGTTGATATAGTTGACCAAATTAAGTCATTTTAAAGCCTAAATGGCTATAAAAAAGAATATAAGGTTGTTTAACCTTTATGTTTTCTGTATTATGCAGTATAGATCCTAACATGCATCACTACTAATTATTACAATATACTTAATATACAATATCTATTACCCACATTTTTATTATTTAAATTATTAAATTAAAACGGCATCGACTCCTCTGTCCTCTCCTCCTCTGCTGTTGCTTTATATGTGCACAGTGCTGAGGGACAAAGACAGAGGAAGAGCAGTTCTTTTCCACGTATTTGATCACATTATTTTGTTATCTTTTAGAAACAACTTTAGCGCTGATTATCTGCATCAATATTGGTCGTGTCACTATGAAATAAAAATTGAGACAGAGGGTCAAAGTGTTCTCTGTCTGAATATGTGAGCTACATAGTAGTAGAGAGGCACAGTCTCTAAGTGGAGGAATCTTTTAGCTACAGCTACTCAAAGATGCGCAACTTTCCATAGCATAAGCAAGGTATAACTCTTTCATGTCCACGCGAAATGTAAAAACGGAGAATAAAATCATGTGAGATCACAGACTCATGGCAATTTGATCTTGCAAAACCTTATGGCACGAGATCATCCTATCCCTACTTGGAAACATTAGCCTGCTACTAAACCCAAACATTGTGCAGAAACTATGAAAATGTTTAAGACTGTCACATATGATTTTGGTGATTTACTCTTAGCACCTGCGTGTTAAGTTGGCTTTTATCTTTATAGTTGTTTTCAGCCAATACTTGCAACCTGCTCTCCATAAATATTGACTGCTTTGAGAAATGTAACAAAGAATGCAATATATTACTACCAATCAAAATTTTCGACACATCCTCTCATTCAATGTTTTTCTTTTTCTTTTATACTTTCCACTAGAGCCCGACCAATATATCGGTTGGCCGATATGGGCAACTGGAGACATATCCGCTATCGGCCGATATGTTTACTGATAGGGGCCGATATTTCACGTGGGCATGTTATACCTCATTATAAATCTTAGACTCTCTACATTATGTTCATTTAATCCAATTTACAGACAGATAAATGTCCTAATATGTGTCTCCACATCAGTATTTATCTGCAGAGTCATTTGTCTGTGTGTGTGTCCGTACTGTCCTTGAACACACGTCACTCACGTGTGTTTGTTTACATCCGCAGACATAGATCCATGTGCAACAATGAGATTATATTTAGATTAAAAGGACATTTATTAGTGCAGACTTGTGATGTGAGGAGGAGCCTGTGTGAGTGTTGGAAATACATCGACTTTGAAGCTAGTTTTGGTTCTTTCTCATTGTAAATTAGTGATTAGCTGCTGTAGCTCCCGCACATAAACAGACTGTTTTCTATTGGCCTATTGTAAAGTGACTGTATTGGCCGTATATTTGTTACTGGACCAGCATTGATATGTAAATGAGCTGTGAATAGACGTGTGAATGATCCACATTTATGCATATAATTAATTACCGCGGCGCGCAGCATTTACGGCTAAAGGTTAATAGGGGTAGTTTCTTTGCTAGCCAGTAGGGATGGATCGGTCGTGATCGAAGCGGCTCTTAGAGTCAGCTCTCTGAAGCGAACAACGGGAGCCTGTTCCTTATTGGGAGCCGTGTTTTCTCTTTCTCTCACTTCTTTTCTCACACATCGTGTGCAGACAGCGGCAGCGGCTGAAAATGAAACTTTCAGAAATATACATGTGCATAGGATAGAAAAAAACATGCATATTTGGCTGTAGTTCAGCATAAAATAAATAAACCAGGACTAATCTTGGGCTTGAGAGATGGAGAGAGATAGAGACCGAGTCCTGAGTCCTGGTTAAGTTCTGGTTTAGTCCTGTTTTACACATGGTTTAGATCTGTTTTAGTCCTGATTTAGTCCTTTTTCAGTCCTGGTTCACTTCTGGTTTAGTCCTGCTTGCAACAAAACTATCCAAAGAGCCACTTGGGAGCAGAAAGAGCCAGCTGTTTTTAGTGAGCCGAGCCAAAAAGTACTGGAATCCCCATCACTAGTGTCTAGAATGTGATGCAAAAATGCCATTAGGCCGACCTACTGTCTGTAAATATGATGTAAAGAGGCAGAACAACAATAAATGTTGCCTAAATAAACCCAATTTAAAATCCACTAAAGCCAATTTTTTAAACAATTAAAGATTTACAGTGAATTTTTACATCACTAAATATATCGGCGATTATATCGGCTATCAGCAGCTCCAACTCCCATTTTATCGGTTTCATATCGCCCACAACAAAACCGTACCATCATGCCACCATATCGGTCAAGCCCTACTTTCTATATCTTATACATGTCTCTCCCTGACTTCTTTCTTTCGGGGAGGGCATCTATGGCTACGTTCAGACTGCAGGGCTTAATGCTCAATTCCGATTTTTTTGTGAAATCCGATGTTTTTGCAAGGTCGTTCACATTTCCAATTAAATGTGACTTGTCTGTGACTCCAGTGTGAATGGTAAACGGCCCGAAAGTGTCCCACATGCGCACTGGAGGACACGATGACGTCAACCCCATGCGTCAACCGCAGCGAGCGTGCTCTGTGTTTACGGAAGTTGTCCAAACATGGACGCGAGCATTGAGCACCTGCTGATTTTACAGTTCCGGTTTCCGCCTGCTTCAGCGCAGAATAGTGACGTTTGTCGCTTGTTGATGACATGTAGGTCGGATGGATGCGCTTTGGCCATTCAGACTGAAGTCGCATGTCAAAAGATCAGATATGTATCGGTTTCAGGACCACATATCCAAGTGGCCTGGGTCGCATTTGAAAAAAATCAGATCTGTGCCGTTCAGACTGTCATTAAAAGATCGGATACAGGTCACATAGAAGCCAAAAAAATCAGATTTGGGTCACTTCAGGCTGCAGTCTGAAAGCAGCCTATATCTCTTGCCTCTTCTCTGCTCCTCTCCTTGCCTGGTGTATAAGGCACGCATGTGTTCATGTGACTTCTCCCACTTTATTCACTAGAGAGTTAAACATCTTGTCTTGGTGGTGGCACTCAGTGCACAGAGGCACCTGTCAATCATTCACGGAAACTGTGTAGCAGAGAAACACGGG
Organism: Boleophthalmus pectinirostris; assembly: GCF_026225935.1. Lineage (NCBI taxonomy): Eukaryota > Metazoa > Chordata > Actinopteri > Gobiiformes > Gobiidae > Boleophthalmus > Boleophthalmus pectinirostris. The sequence continues at coordinate 22,044,535 of NW_026571133.1, read as the reverse complement.
TACACGGTCCAGTTCTACACACTGGGTCACAACCCAATCCAACAACACAGTGGGGAAATGGAGTGTGGACCAAAAATGCAGTAGATGCAGTAACGTGAGGCCATTTCCCAGAAATACCATTATGATGTCCTGTGGAAACTGGGATGAAATGAGGGGGTTACAGTGCGGGATGAGATGTGAATGAGCTGTGCAGCGTATGAATTTGACTCATGTGCAGGAATGGTACACACAGCTCAAGGCGCTAAGTTTGGCCCGCCATGAGCTAAATCTATTAATGGGAAACACTGAGGTATGCCTTGTCAGGGTCAAGATGTCAAAAGTGCAAACCAGGGTTCAATGCAGAAGGTGGCCATTTTATTATTATTATTATTATTTTTTAAATCTAAAACAAGTCAAGTTATTCTGAGTTTATTTTTGCTACATTCCATACGAGTCCATAGTGAGAATCTGCAATGCAAATAATCATGAAAATAAGGATACAGTATGTCCAATACAAATATCTTGTGATAGCGATACTGTATGAAGTTGAACTAATGATCACAAAAATAAAATAGGAGATTATAACATTCTATAAAGAACCTGCTGATCAGAAGAATTCAATTTGTCAAACAACTATCAGTAATGGAAAGACTAAAGTACTTCTTGTCATATCCTCAAACATTATGTTTCCAAATGAGAAAAAATGACCCAAAAACAGTGCTATTGGGCCTCTCCACGTAATCCCATTCAACTCAAAACAAAAGCTTTAACTGATAGCTTGCCTGGGAGCAAGAATATCTTTAAAAACTGCAGCTGGTTGAGTTTCACTCAAACAAAGACATACTACCAACAAGCAAGCTACTGGTGACACACAGCATCTACACACTATATAAAGTAATTTAAAGTGTTTCAGTTAAATCTGCAGAGACACATTGGATTTGAATTCAGGGGACTTTTCCTGGCTAAACAAAGTCTTAGTCCCAGGAGAGTGAAGAAGAAAGCAGTGGAGAAATGCCGTGCACACAACATATCCCCTCACCACAAGAGCTGCATTGTATTTGGTACCTGATGCATTAATCATCCGTGTTGAAATGAGTCCAGCTCTGCGTTCCACCATGGATTTGGAGAACCAGTTTTTCCTTTAACTTTATAGCAGTTCTCAACTAAATCTAACAATACATGTAAACTGCAGCAAAGAAATTTAAATTTGATAGGCATATTGTAAACCAGTGCAGCAGATGTTATACATCAAAATATAAAATATTTTTGTGCTGCTCAGTTTAACTCCAAATGCTCAGATTGCAGTAACAGGCATATTCCTAGCAACCATTGAAAGACAAAATGTGCAACCCAGGCACGATAGGTTTTTGTGCCACACAAAGTACAACAATAAGCACTAAGGAAAAACAAAATTACACAATCACATGCATTTGCTCAGGGAGAAGAAATAGAGGACTGATAAATCAATTCATAATTTACAACTGTTTTTTCAGCTAAGTAAATTAAAAGTAGGATAAATAATGGGTCCAAATTAATATTTAATAATAATTAATGCGTTATCTTCAATAACATTATTTGATGCTGCTAATGTTGCACAAGACAAAACAAAGCTTTGT
>NW_026571133.1:22032440-22042440 GCF_026225935.1 Boleophthalmus pectinirostris | reverse complement strand
TGTAGTCATTATTCATTCCATACTATTGTAGCTGCCCCGGGGCAGACTGATTGAAGTGAGGCTGCCAATCTCCGCCATTGGTCCCTCCGTCCACCACCAACACTCATGCATACACCACTTTTGTAGTACGTAATGCGGGTTGGGTCGAGTTCGGGGGGGACCACTGCTTTAACCACATCGCCCCAAACAGTGAACAGTAAACAGTGAACAATAAAATTACACTAGATTGTCGATTGGTATTGGTGCTAACTCAAGATATATTATAGTGGCATATAATAATTTCACACCACAAACATTGTGGTGAACAAGACATGAGTGATTTCCTTTTTAGAGTAGTAAATTAGACAATATGCAAAAGCTGTTAAACATATTTGCTAATGCAAGTGTGAAAAATTACTAAGACATATTCTTCTTGGTGTAGATGTTAGTTATCATCCTAATTAAATGTCCGGACAATATTGCTAAGGATAGAATCTAAGGCATGAAACAGCACTAATAAGATCAGATCAAATATGCTCATTAGTGGGGTTTAGTGGCTTTAGTGATATGTGCACATCACTAAATCCCACAAATGGGGAAATTAACATTTTATAAAGAACCCTTTTTTAATAAAAACTATTTTATTGAGACACAAAGAAGAGAAAGTCACAATCGGAAACAGACTTCATAAATTAACACATTTCCTCTAATAAATTTGTTTTGAAGCTGCATCTTACAAGCAATACAGTAAATAAAAGACAATTCAGTAAGCTCAGTAAATATAACGCTGTCTTATGAAAGACACACATTTTATACACTAAAGATTTAAATATCCCTCCACAGATGTAAATTTTATATTGTATTGTAACCCTAACCCTAGCACAATAATCTGAGACTTTTCTAAGTAATAACTAAGTAGTATAACATAAAATTTGTCTACTCCTTGTTAAAGGACATATCGATAAGTGTGTTTTGAACCCAGCATGTTTGTGTGCAAACGTTGTGATGAAGCAGTGTAGTGTTAGGAACTGTGTCTGCTCTTCTGATGATTTCCCAGAATCCCTTTTCCCTTTGAGTCACTGAACATTTATTACTTCCCTGATCCCCTCTGCCTGCTCTCTTATTTTTTCCCAGGACCGGTTCACTATTTCAAAGTAGGTCTTGATTCAGTCTCACAAAGACAAAGAGCAAATACAAGAATAATATATGCTGTATAATTCAGCATTATTATATTATTATTTTAAGCATTATGAGTCATCTTAAAACTGTGATAGTTTTTCTTAATGCTATTTAGTTATGTTTTTAGATAAATGCAAGGAAAGGGGGCTAGGGGTGTTTGATTCCAGTGTCTGTAAATGTTGGGTGTGGTCTGAGTCAGCCTGGCTCCTCTGTAATTCATCCTGCATGATCTGTAAAGATGTTCTTTCTCTCCTTGAACTGTCATGTCCTTATTTATTTATTTGTTTTGATTAACAAACTTGCCTTGAGGTAAATTTTCAGCACTTTGCATGTGCAAAGGTGGATATCCAAAAGACCATTCCACCATTCCTACAACAGCAGTATGCCACCAGCTGTGTGGCTGTATTGAATGGTGTCAGATTGTGCGGCCTAAAAATGAAAAAGAAACACTGATGATAATCAGTGCCTCAGAAGTGTCTGGTTAGTAGGGCACTGGGCATGGGTTCACATTGCTTTAGATTCACTAAAAGACTGATTCAATAATCATTGGAGACGCTTAACAATTTATTAATGATCACACAAGATTTAAGGCATGGACGTGTCTGTTATGCAAGATCTTTCATAAGAACAGCAGAAATCCTGTTTCATGATGAAAAGGGGTGCATGATTTAGTTTTTTCAGTTTCAAAACAGATATAGATACTTTGACTTTAAGTATATTAACCGATTCCAGTGTAGGGACAGAAAATGGCACTTATTTTCTACAGTTAACTTATCACACAAGATATCCAACTGTGTTATGAAACTGTTACTACTACTCACCAGCATTGTTATAGTTGAAACATTATGAGACATTCCAGGCCAAAATCAACCTGTAAATTGTCTTATTGCATCCATTTAAAGACCCAACTAGGATATCTGCATAACCAATATCATGGAATCATTTCCAATCCAGCTAATTTTTCAGTATCAGTGCTGCTATTTGATACCAGTATCGATATTGATGCATCCCTAATAATGAACTGTACATCATAACAACTTTATTAGCCTTCTGACGATAAATATTTATGTATTTGTCCTAATCTCTGTTCATTTATTTTTTCAATACTGTTACATATTTGACTATTATCAGTTTATCATCAATAGACAACATTTTGTGATGTGCAGGAATAATTGAAGCTATATCAACCACATAAGAGTGGCTTAAAAATACAATATGACAACTATCATTTGTCATTGCACCCTGAGGAAAGAAACTCATAAATATTAAGACAAAGGACTAATATCCCCATACAATACATAACAATTAGTGGGAAGATTTAGTCTTTTGAAACTTTACTGCTGGTCCAAATGTTCACATACAGAGACTTTACTGTGGGAAAGCAGAGGCTGCACTATCTACAGCCGGAACATGTTAACTCACATCACTCATGAAAAGAAAAAAATAAGTATTTTTAGGCTTCATTTCTATTTTCTTCTTTGGTGTGTGGCTTGGTTGTGTTCCAGCTGCGTCAGATGGTTCACTTCATGTGTAGCTCTGCTCCTCAGGTAGCTGGCCTGTGTCCCTAAAGGTCTGGATGGGCACTCTTGCTGTGTGTAGAGGCCCACACAGTCTACTCTCTCTGTTTCTGCTCTCCGCTGCGTCACAGCTCCTTAAACCTCAGGCAGCACCACAAATGGCTGACACTGTTGCCAATGAACACAGAGCAGTAAAAATTGCAGTCTGCAGGGTGCTTGGCCTGTACAAGGGGTAAACACAAGCCCACAGGAACACCAGTGGAGGTGGGCGATGGCGAGGCGGGATTCCACTGGTGGCTAAATAAAGACACAGTTTTGTTTGGGGGTGTGATGTCATGTGTGCCTGGGCCTCAGAGCAGAGAAAGACAACAGCCCGTCAGTGGTGTGGGTGGATGACGTTTGACGTACTTATTTACATCATGGTTCACCTCAGCAGTTTCCTGAAAATGTTATATTTGGTACATTTGTTTCTCATTTAGCTTGATTTATTCTTAGTCTTAGATCATATTAACTTTGCCTGTCTGACTGGATGTTCATGGTGGGGTTTTGGTTTGGGACATCTCCATCTGACAAGTATGCTATTAAAAACATCAGTGGGCGTTGTGGGTGTTTGGGCTTATGTCGGTAGTGTGTTTAAAACTAGTGGCCTCTCCTGTTAATACTACCAAAGGAGAATAACAACATGTCAGCCTGTGTTTGAAAAGAGTAAAGAAGAGAGAACTTAGCCTCTTTACCACAGTGTCTGCCAGTGCCCATCTATTGTCTCCAAAGATCAGCTGCTATTATCCCATTACCAAATCTCAGACTTTTCCAATGCAGAAAAGGTTTCAAAACCTGGACACTGCTGAAAAAACAGAACTGTCCATACCAGCCATGCAGTTCAGTTTAATTTTGTAATACAGCACAATAGCACTACAAATTGCCTTATAGTGCTTTACAAAAAACTGTTCATTTGACTTAAACTTAAATTGTGAAACAGACATCACAGTAAGAAAGGATGCAAGGCAAGCAAATACATTTAATGACCAACAATACACAATACAACCTGCAAAGGAACAGAAAAGTTATTACTATTACCCCCCATCAACTGTAGGCTGTTAATACAACTTGTATCTTGGAGACAGAATATGGCTATATGGATTCATGAATCTATTGAGGGTTAATTTATGAATACAACAGTGTGTCATTTGCATTAGATCTCTAAAAGTTTCTATGCACAATACAGAATACTTGTTGGTACAGTGTGTCTGTAACTAAGGTTTGTTGCCCATTGTGTTTGTCAAGAATAATCAACAAATTTAGCATTAAACACTGTTGTGGTTCAATGCCAGTATACTCGCTGTTGTTACTGAGCTTCATTTTTGCACCGTCAGCACATATTTGTTCCGAAAGCAGCATCACATATGAAGTTAATTTGCCTTTGATATTGCAGTAAAACACGGTGTGTAGATGGCGCCGCAGAAGTTGACTGGGAGCTTGATCACAGTGATTCAGCTGTTTGGACTCTAATCCAGTGAATTTTAAATGAGCTTTGGTTTGCTCTTTCAGAGGGGTTTGTCAAAGTGCCTGAGTATTTGAGCAGCATCTGGACCCCACAGACAGGCCAGAGGAGGGGCTGCTGGGCCCAGAGCCAGCTGGAGCCAGCAGCAGCCCCTCTGGAGGTCTGTGAGCTGACACCTCAGACAGCACAGAGAGAGGGCTCAGTCCACTGCTCAGCTATGGACACAAGTGCATTACATGCTCCCACCTGGAGCTTCGTCTATTGGACACTAATATTATATATGGTAGTTTGTTTCTCCTGCATTCAAATCATTTGATAACTGAGGTTGAAGGTGGCCCCTGACCTCACATGCTGTTAATTACCTTTAATCTATTAATGTTAGATATATAAGGTATGGCTCTAGATATCACTCCAAATACAACTGGACAAATCTTAGTACCCATATATAGCAGGAACAAAGCCAGGCAAAACAATAGAGCCAAAACTTATATAAAAATATATAAATCTTAGTATGCACACTAAAAAAATCAAACATCAAATGTGTGTGAGTCATGATATGTGAGTCTACTGCTGTTACTTTAAACCAGGGGTGTTCAAACTTTTTTAATCAAGGGCCGCATATCTAAACACAGACGAAGCAGAGGGCCGTAAACTGGTGCTCAGTACAGTGAATAATTAAAATATGTGCATGTTTAACATTTTAGAATGAACCATCAGTCTTTACTCATGTTAAGCTCCTTAAAACCACACACTAAATATTAAATATCGGCTTTATCCAGGTAGATTTTCAAAAAACTTGCAATAAAAAGGTAATTTGCAAGGTAATTTGAGCCAATTCTCTTGCAAGCCTGAGGGCCAAGAAAAATTTGTCTGAGGGCCGCATTTGGCCCACAGGCCATAGTTTGGACATGCCTGCTCTAAACTATTTTCTTGCTGCTACAACAAAAGCATTAATCCCCACTGCATTCAGTGGATTTACATTGAAGTGAAATACTAAATGGGCAATTAAATGTATTTCAATTTCAGATTAATAAAGTCAAATTTTACAAAAAGTTTTAAATAAATCCCACATAGTGCCTTTGACCTCATTCTTTTGAATGGAGTAAAAATATGAAGATACGTTTTATGTGTGTAAATGAACAGCTTGGTTAAATGTCACGTTCTATTAAAGCCAGCTTTATCCAGTATTTGAAAATAATGCATTCCAGAGATTTGGACAAATCTCAAGGTTGCCCGTCTATCTTGAATGTGAATGCTAACAATGGTGTGTGCAAGTGTGTGTGTGTGTCTGTGGTGTTGCACATACATTCCTGAAAATGAGGGTAATAGACACTGCAGCCATTTTGTCTAATGTTTGAATTGCTTATCTTAAAAGGAGAGCTACAAACCACACACTTTCCTTCTTTCAGCACTGGGTTGTCAATGAATGATATTTCCATTGATCTAAAGCCAGTGATCTGTTTTCAGTCTTTGTCAGCACAGGATGCTATTAGCACTGGTATTGTTCAGCCAAAAAAGACACTCAAATACATTCTAATTCCCAAGATAAGCTTTCAGATACAAAACAAAATCAGCCACTCTCTAGAATAAGACTCTTATTGTTATTATTGACATTTAGAAAAAAGAGACAACACACACTGGAAAACACCATAAAACCTCACCTGTCTAAGTGTTATAAGAGCATGTTTTTTGTCTTGCGGCTATTAACCAATATTGATAGCAAGAGAAAGAGATTTCTCTTTCAAAGCCCACAAATTGGAGTAATGTTGTAGTAATGCTCACAGATAAACTTTTCATTAATGTAAAATGTTTTTACTATTTGGGAAATAAAACATAGCCACTAAATGTTGCTCTAAATAATTGACAACATGGTTATTGGAGTATAGCAGCAGCAAGCGGTTACATTGGGTTATAGGCTACTTTGCTCTTCCCCGGTATTTTTCCGTCAACCACAATTGAGTGATGTCAAAGCCTCAGTAAAGGTCCTATATTATACAAAAGTGAAGTGGTAGTTTTCAAGTTAACAGCTACCTTTTACCTTTAGTTTAATAGAGATTGGCAATTCCACAGCTGAAACTATCCAAATGACTGAATGTGTGAGGAGTTTAAAAACACAGAGGAGTTTTTCCTGTATTATCACATGACATCACAAGGTGAAGGCTTTCTGTTTGAGAGAAGAACTCATCTTAAATATGTAGGATTTGTGTGTTAAAGTTGTGTGAATAAACTAGCAATACTCAAGTATGTTTATGATGAGGAAACAACATTGTAACAGACAACAGAAACTAGTGTAATATGGGCCTTTAAGTCATTGGTGAGTGTGTAAAACCTCTGCTGATATTTGAGCTAAACAAGTCTGGGTTTCATATTTTGTGTGGTTCTGATATATTTATTATGGTGGCTACTAGACTCCTCTTTTATCAAGTTGTTGACGATGAGACCACATCAGATTTTATGAAAACATGTATATTTTCATAAAAGTAGCCTACTGAACATTTTTACTCAAAAGTAAGCCTAAAGTGTACTCAGTTACAAGAACAAACAGTGCAGCACACATAAAAACGACTACTCAAAGTACTAATTACAAATAGACTTTTTGATACTTAAAAAAAAAAAACGAAACCATCCTCTGTTTGTATTATGTTTTTTTAAACTGCAATCTGCTTATTGTCGGAGCTCCGAACACTGGCAATGAGTTGTCATTCTGTGTGTTTGTCAGAATAGAAAGGAGCAGAAAAACTGATATCACAGTTCCCAATATTAGCGTTGATATATTCATCCCTACATAAAAGCCTAACATGAGCATTATATCCTTCTGTTTAGCCCCAGAACATAAGATAACACTGGAATGGTTTCGGGAAGCCTTTATCTAAACCACACAAAGTGTGAACTTGAATGCTTTATTACTTTGACCGGAAACATTTATACAATGGGTGTTTATTAAACTCAAGTGTTTTGACTGTAAAATGTTCAGAAAGCAGTATTTGTACAAAATCAAGTTCCTCTCATCATTCAGAGGCTTGGTTTTCCCTGTGAATAGTCAGTGCCAATGGTAAAAAAAAATAAGTTATGTTATTTTAAAAGAATTATACACTTGAAGCCAAAACATGTTTCAGTATTTCATCCTTATACCAGTTTACATGGCTCAATTCGGCTTTTTGATATTTTTTTGTGTTAGTATCAAAGTTTGACTGTAGTATTCAAGAATGTTTATATAAGCTTCAGTTAATTAGTTGGCTAAATTAGCACACTAAATAATTGTTTTCACAAGATCCTAAGAGTTTGGAGAGCTTTTGCCAGTCTCACGCTCTTTTCTTCAGTAATTCATCAATAATTTTTCAGTAATTTCGTTAGTCGTCTACAGCCCAACTGAATAGTGAATATGCTTCAAGCAGTAAAAGCACAATATTTACACACCATTAGACACTGAATGCCCCCCTCATTGTGGTTGATAAATGTGAGATCCCAAGTGCACAGGCTTCACCCATCTGTAAATGTTTGCTTGTGTGATTCCATGTATTTATTTGTGCGTATAGAGATGCCTGTTTTTTTCTGGAGGACCCCGCGGCAGGTGCTGCAGGATTCCCGTCAGCTGGGGATGAGGAGGAGGGGTGAAAACCACAGTGGTTTGGGGTCTTACTCTGTGGACCACCAGCAGTTTTCTCTGTGGCCACAGTGGGTGTAAGCATGCTCAGTGCAGCCAGACTCATCAGAGCTGACAGGTTAATGGGCTTCAACATGATTCAGGACAAACCAGTGCTCCTCCCGGGCTAGCGGTCAGAGAGCCGCTTTGATGATTTACTTTAGGATATTATAAAGATCAGAAGTGAAACTAAAACAATTAGTGACACTTATTGATAGTCTTGTAAAAGATAATTGCTGTATCGGTTAGTGTGTTATGAGTTTGTCATAGTGCTTTGCTGCAGCCACTGACTAAGCTATGTTCAAGTGCCTCTGAATCTTCACTTCTTCTTAAACGTTCACTTCTTAAACATTTTAATGGCCAAATTAGTTAATTGTTATTATTATCAATCAGTGAACTTCATTCAGTTACCCATTGGATGAAATTCTTTGCAGCAAATACTCAATAAGCCCACACTACAATTTGTGTGCTGAGAAATGACTATATAAAACAATTGTTGTCTTTTGGCAGAACAGAGGCTTCTGCAGAAGTTTTGACATGGAAAGTAAATTCTCAGTGTGTCTCTCGTCTTGAAGAGTGTTGCTTCATGAGGCAGTGAAAAAGCAAGCTTGGTCAGTGACTCTGGGTTTTTTGGTTTAATGTGTGAGGTCTGAAGTGGTGAGCGAGCGGCCCAGAAAGAGCTAACACTTGTTTATCCATAACTGCTGTGGACAGAGCTTGTGGTGTGCGTCTCTTCTCACGGTGCCCTGAATGCCTGCTCTCTGTTGGCTCTGCCATCATCCTGGACCTGTCATTATGACTGATGGTCACTTTACAAATGGGGCATTTCCCTACACAGCCCAGCTGAAACAAACACCAGCGCACACCACCTCTGCACCTGCTAAAGTCAGGACCATGATGACAGGAGCAAACACTGGTAAAGGATGGAGATTATATAAAGACCTCAGAACAACCTGACTATCTGTAATACAGATGCTCCCAGCATAGACACTAATAGATACATGAGTACACCTGGTTTTGATGACCCAAAACAATAATTCCCAAATAGCATTCAAACAGAAGCAGCCCCTCGTGGGAGTAACAATCACATATATAATTTTGAAACTATTATCTCATCTCTTTTTAAGAAATGCTTCTGTAAAAGTAATATGGGCAGAGCAAGTTCTAGTTAGTAAGATGCTCCTTTTGTGCCGATATCAAGGGCATCAGGGTGACTCATTTAGCTGTTGTGGTTGCAGACACAGTGCTAAGTTGTCGCCTTCATGGGTGTGTTTGAGCCTGTAGGAAACCAGCCCGGCTCACACTCATTTAAACAAGTGTGTAAAACACTAAACGAGGGCTATTGCAGCAAACCACTGCAGCCTGTAAGGGTGTCTGACTCTGTCATTTAAAACACCCTTGCAACAGTGCTGTAAAAATATTTGTTAAATTCAATGTGTGGAGTGGGTGGTTTCTTTGCTCTAGAGACATTTACTCAGTAACTGTATGGTTGTTGGTTCGAGTCTTGATTCCAGCTGTAAGGTCTGTCACCATGTCCTTGAGCAAGACACAAGAATGGTGTACAGTATGGGTACAGTAACAGATGCTCATTATATGTTTAATTTTATTTCTCCAAACCTCTCTAATCTCAGTCTACATATCCAATAACATTTTGCCCCTAGACATCTTTTGGCTGTATACTTACAGTATAAACTCCGCAAATTTACACAGTGACTGAATTGTCCTTGTTGGAGAGATTGTAGGAAACTAAGTAATACATTTACAGATATGTTGTATGTACATTACTGCTATTTTTTGCTTTCATGTCACCACAAATGGTTGTTGATATTAAATAAAATACTTTTGTGGTTAGGGACTTAAAAAGTGGTAATGGGCAAGGTCAGGGTCACAGCACAGCGCAGCATATGCTGACAGGTCTGCAAGAGGAGACAGGGTCCTGCATTAGTTTTATGGCAACTTGACATGAAACATTTGTACAACTTCTACCTGCATCTCTCATCCTTAGTTTAGCCCTGCCTGGTATGTAAACAGCACGTTAGTGAGGAGGAGCCAGTGATGCAGACTTTCCACAGCTCAATGGGAGAGCCATGCCACCAGGGGCGACTGACCATTGACTAATAAAGGTGTCATTAAAGCTGTTGATTTTAACAAGCCGTGGGCACTCAGACTCAGGTAGACCTT